>NW_024396150.1:0-42782 GCF_016617805.1 Bactrocera tryoni
TTTTTTTAATACTTCACTGTTTGATTTTTTATAATATTCAAACATGCAAACCTTGTCCTGACAATAACGAACACATTAAAAAAAGATTTATAAAATTTGGTTCCGTCGTATGAAAGTTATGAGCGTACATACAGTTTGGCGATTCAATTTTATTTATATAGATGTAGATTAAAATAAGTATAAACAACGTTTAAATGCATATGGATATTTTTATACTCTTGCAACCAGTTGCTACAGAGTGTTATAATTTTGTTCACCTAACGGTTGTACGTATCACCTAAAACTAATCGAGATAGATATAGGGATATAAATAATCAAGATGGTGGGAGAAGTTGAAATCCTAGTCTGCCTAATCCTGCTTGTCCGTCCGTCCGTCCGCGGTGGCTGTAACATGAGTAAAAATTGAGATATATTGATGAAACTTGGAATGAGGGTTTCTTAGTATGAAAAAATACAAGTTCGTAGATGGGCGTAATCGAACCACTATCACGCCCACAAATCAATTAACCGAAAACCTATAAATTGACATAACTAAGCACGAAATTGAGATATAAAGCTGTAATGGAGTGTTTTCGTATATCTTATACAGCCCATCGTTCCATCGAATGCGATATTCGCCGTGGCCAACGCGCAAAGGTCCATAAATTTTTCGCAGAACCTTTCTATCGAAAACTCGCAACGTCGACTCATCCGATGTTGTCATCGTCCATGCCTCTGCACAATATAAAAGAACGGGAATAATTAATGACTTATATAGTTTGGTTTTTGTTCGTCGAGTGAGGACTTTTCTTCTCAATTGCTTACTCAGTGCGAAGTAGCACCTATTGGCAAGAGGAATCCTGCGTTGGATTTCCAGGCTGACATTGTTGGTGGTGTTTATACTGGTTCCTAAATAGACGAAATTATCTACAACTTCAAAGTTATGACTGTCAACAGTGACATGAGAGCCAAGTCGCGAGTGCGACGACTGTTTGTTTGATGACAGGAGATATTTCGTCTTGCGCTCGTTCACTGCCAGATCCATTTGCTTTGCTTCCTTATCCAGTCTGGAGAAGCAGAACTAACGGCGCGGGTGTTGGGAACAATGATATCAATATCATCAGCATACGCCAGCAGCTGCACACTCTTATAAAAGACCTTCTCGGTTTAATTCTGCAGCTCGAATTATTTTCAAACAGAAGGTTGAAGAAGTCACACGAAAGAGAGTTGCCTTGAAACCTCGTTTGGTATCGCACGGCTCGGAGAGGTCCTTCTCGATCCGATGGAGCTTTTGGTGTTGCTCAACGTCAGTTTACACAGCTGTATTAGTTTTGCGTGGATACCAAATTCAGACATCGCGGCACAAAGGCAGCTGCTTTTCGTGCTGTCAAAGGCAGATTTGAAATCGTCGAAACATAAGAAACAACCATCGTCGAAGAGGTGAATATCTGGTTAGTTTGTTGATTTGTTCTAAAGCCACACTAATAAGGTCAAATCTTTTTGTTGACGGTGGGCTTTAATCTTTCACACAATACGCTCGATAGAACCTTATATGCGATGTTGAGGCGGCTTATCCCACGGTAGTTGGCACCGATTGTAGGGGTGTCCCTTTTTGTTGATTGGGCAAAGCACACTTAAATTCCAGTCGTTGGGCATACTTTCATCCGACCATATTTTACAACGAAGTTGAGCCTTATCAGATCTTCGCCGCCGTGCTTGAATAGCTCGGCCGGCAATCTATCGGTCCCCGCCGCTTTGTTGTTCTTCAGGCGGGAAATTGATATTCGAACTTCTTCATGGTCGGGCAATGGAACATCTGCTCCATCGTCATCGATTGGGGTATCGGGTTCGGCTTCTCTTGGCGTCATGCATTCACTGCCATTCAATAGGCTGGAAAAGTGTTCCCTCCACAATTTTAGTATGCTCTGGGCATCGGTTACTAGATCACCTCTGGAAGTTCTACAAGAGTACGCTCCGGTCTTGAAACCTTCTGTTAGTCACCGCATTTTTTCGTAGAATTTTCGAGCAATAGCCCTGTCGGCCAGCTCGTCAAGCTCTTCATACTCATGCATTTCAGCCTCTCTCGTTTTCTGTCTGCAAATGCGTCTCGCTTCTCTCTCGGTATCTATCCCATCCCGAACGTGTTGGGGTCGATCATAACGTTGCGAGGTAGGCAGGAGGATGGAATCATGTGTAGAAGTTCAAGTGAGGAAAGTGCTTTGATCGCCATTCACTTGGGAGTGGTCAGAAACGATTCTTTTACATATGGTTTAAGCAGCTTACGACTTCCCGTGTTTGACCAAGTATCCTCTGTGTAGTCTAAGAACATACGTTTGAAGGCGAGAAACATACCTTTGAGAAAGCGAAACATCTCCTACGTAGGGTTGTGCGCTGGGCTTGGACCCGCCTCTTAAAAAACGATCCCAATGAGAAATAACAACCAGCCTCGGTATTTGGGTGCCCTAGTAGAAAAAGATTTCGAGTTCTTAGATGGGCGTAATTGGACCACTGGCACGCCCACAAATCGTCATTAACCGAAAACGTACAAAGTGCCATAACTAAGCACTAAATTAAGATAGAGGGTGTAATGTGGCACAGGGCATCGGAGTAGCGCAGGGGCACATGTGAGCAAAAATTTTTGAAAAATTGGGCGTGGCCCCGCCTTCTAATAAGTTTAATGTATATACCTCCTAAACTAATAAAGCAACAATAACCAAATTCGTCCCTGCTCAAATATCGTAAGAACTTCTACCGACCGTATGGAAATGGATGAAATCGGAGGATAAACCCGCTCACTCCCCATATAACGGTACTGTTAAAAACTAACGCAATAAATCAATAACTTAATACGCAATTTCATATCTCGGGACCTGACCGGCCGATTTAGACAAAATTTGGCATTCTTTTCGTATTACTATGTCACAGGGCGAAAATGGAAGCAATCGGGGTACAACCAGGCCTTCTTCCCATATAGCGCAATTTCAAATTCCACTAGATTCTTTCACTTTTCAGAACACAAATCAAGAAGCAATTTATATACCGCGATGAAACTTTGCACGACTAATTCCTTTAGTGTATGCCATTTTATGACCAAATATTGTTGAAATTCAAACCAAAAATGTTCAAGACCCTTGAACTTGACTTTTGATCGAAAATATTTGTCAATGTGTGAGATATATAATTAAAAATCAGAGATAATCTTTCTTTAAAAATGGTATGACTGCATGTAAAATATGGGTTGAATCGGGCCAATAACTCCCTTAGCCCCCATACACCTAATATAAAGATTTTCGAACTACGGGGTGAGTTTGTACCCCATATATCGACAAAAATGTGAGTTATCTCAATGAAAATGAGAGAGCGTGTTTTACACATTGTACCTTTGTGACTAAAATTAATAAATTTGAGCGAAAACGTGACCTGTCTCCTAAATAACAAATAACAGGATGGCATTGCCCTATATGGTTGTGTTTTTTAGTATGTGACTCGTTAATAGTATGTGGCATTACAAAAATGGATAAAATGGTGTCGATACTACCCCAAATTCCATACAATACATATAATGAGTTCCGTTTTTCTAACAAACCCTATGTCTCTGTCAGTATAGGAGTTATACAAGTATATAGTATACATATGTATTAGGGTGTGCCATTCTGAGGCAACCTTTTTTTTCAACTGAAAAACAGGCTAAAAACTTTCGAAAATGTGAAAGAAAAAGTCACTCAAAAGATGAGCTCTTAATATTAATATTAAGACGTACCTGTTTCAAATTTTCTATTTTCCATATAAATTACATGAAAAAAAAAAACATTTTTTTGGTGGTGGTTATTGTGCGGAGGTTATTATATGTGCACGCGATGGCTGCCAGTAGGGATGGTAAACTCGATTCCGATTCTACTCGCGAATCGAGTTTTCTCGTAAAATAATCGACTTCGACTATTGAAGATCGATTCCGAAAAATCGATTATTTTACGAGAAAACTCGATTCTCGAGTAGAATCCGAATCGAGGTTACCATCGCTACGGGCAGCCATTGCGTGCACATATAATAACCTCAGCAGAATAACCACCACAAACAAATTATTTTTTTCCATGTAATTTATATGGAAAATAGAAAATTTGAAACAGGCACCTCTTAATATTAATATTAAGAGCTCATATTTTGAGTGACTTTCTTTTTCACATTTTCGAAAGTTTTTAGCCTGTTTTTCAGTTGAAAAAAAAGGTTGACTCAGAATGACACGCCCTAATATGTATATAAAAAATTGCTTAGATTTCGATCCTTTGGTTAACGTTTTATACCTTGAAGTATTTTGCTGGCTTTGATTCTGGCAAGTTGCAAGAGTATACATTTTTCGGTAGCGTCCGAACTTAGCCCTTCCTTACTTGTTTTATCTAAATTTAATAAACAAATAAGTAATATTATATAATAATATTACGTAATAAGGTCTAAAGTATAGAGTATAAAATCTCTTAACATGCATATGGAATTTTTATACCCTGAACAGGGTATATTAAGTTTGTCACGAAGTTTGTAACACCCAGAAGGAAGCTTCGGAGACCCTATAAAATATATATATGTATATAAATGATCAGTATGTTGAGCTGAATCGATTTAGCCATGTCCGTCTGTCTGTCTGTCTGTATATATACAAGCTAGTCCATCAGTTTTTAAGATATCGTTTTGAAATTGTGCAAACGTCATTTTCTCTTCAAGAAGCTGCTCGTTTGTCGGAACTGCCGATATCGGACCACTGTAACATATAGTTCGGAATCAAGTTCTTGTATGGAAAACTTTTACATTTGACAACGTATCTTCACGAAATTCGGTGTGAGTTATTGTTCATAGAAATAATGTAATATCGGAGGAAATTGTTCAGATCGGCTCACTATAGCATATAGCTGCCATACAAACTGAATGATCGGAATCAAATGCTGGTATGGAAACCTTTTGAATTTGACAAGATATATTCACGAAATTTGGTATAAATTATTTTCTAAGGCATCATTGTAATCTCCGAAGAAATTATTCAGATCGGCTCACTATAGCATATATCTGCCATGCAAACTGAACGATCGGAATCTAGTGCTGGTATGGAAAACTTTTGCATTTGACAAGATATATTTACGAAATTTGGTATAGATTATTTTCTAAGGCAACAATGTATACTCCGAAAAAATTGTTCAGATTGGATTACTATAGCTTATAGCTTCCATACAAACTGAATGATCGGAATCAAATGCTTGTATGGAAAACTTTGGCATTTGACATGGATTACTGCTTAAGGTAATAATATAATCTCCGAAAAAATTTTTCAGATCGGACTAATATAGCATATAGCTTCCATACAAACTGAACACATAGTTACTAAAAGAAATGCACCTGTGAAGGGTATATTAGCTTCGGTGCAGCCGAAGTTAACGTTTTCTCTTGTTCTTCTTTAAATTTAATAAAGAACTAAGTAATATTATATAAAAATATTACGTTATAAAATACTAAATACCCCGGGTATTGGCTCGACCAGGGTTATTTTTTAGAGCGACATGATCTTATTATGACATAAAATATTTGTATTTTATATATTAATATAAAAATGTAATATATACAAATTTTGTATTAGAACTAGTTGACCCCGTGCGTGAAATTTTGTGTTTTGAAATGAAAAGAAAGTTGAATTTATATTGTGTTGAAAATCATTTGTTTGCGATTTTCCGCCATTTTTTTCAAGAAACAACATTTTTTGGTTTCTGTTTCGATGCGTAAATGTATATATATAGAAGATGGTTTTCCAACTCGTAAACACGCCACGTATAGTTGGCCATATGAAAAACATAGCATTTCCAGCGACTATCCTTGTGTCCTGTTGATTGTCTTCGCAAATGCAATTTTCACTGGAAATTGAATGCGTTTGAAATGAAATGGCAAATCGTTGGATCGCCCCGAATTCGACTTTGAATCTTCCAGTTTAACTCATCAACATCGGTATTTTTGGCAGCTAAAATTGCGCGTACACTCAAGGAATTGTAGTTACGATAATTTGGCCAATTTTCGAATAAACATTCGTGATGACTTCATCTTTCGTTGAAGTGAATTAACAAAAGGCAGGTGAATTGATATCAAGCGACTGGAAGTATCAAGTAGATTCGCTAAGATGTAAAATGTTTTCGGCAATGCCATTTTTTGTTCGTATCCCATTATTGACGCGGATTTGAAGGCTGATATGTCGAAAAGATCATCGTGAAAAGTGTGCGAACATCAGAGTGGCATGCGAAATAGCTATCGCATCGCCCATCGATTGATTCCTGTGATTATCATGTGGTGTCCGCAAGGTAAATGAATCATATTGGTTTTCACCACTTCATTTCGAGCCGGCGTTGCAGGTATTTATTTTTAATTTGTTTAATTCTAACAAAATTCTAAACTTTCAAAATATATGTTGCCTCATGAAAATTATTTCTCTACTCCATTTTTCAGTTTGTACAATGTAGTAACAAAAATTTTTTGCTTGACAGGAGCTTCAACCTCATTTTTACTACATTTTAGGGTTCTGTTGAGCTTCATTTTTATGAAATCGACACACCTAATTCGTATTTCCAGTGCGCGTCATACTGAAATTAATTTAAATTACCTTATTATACGCGGGCTTATCACAAATGTAACGGGAAATCCATAGGAAGTGCCAAATCTTTACGACCTGGACCTTTCAGAATTTACTCGCCCTTATCAGTGTGTTGCAGTTTAGCTAAATGTTAAATAACATTCTCTGTTTTAAGTAAGTAATACATTTTTTTTGAATGAACGCTCGTAAGTCGGTTAAAAATTTACATTTTCTGAATTTTTACAAACCATCATTAGATTCCATTCAAAGTGGTTCCGGCAATTCTTCAATTCATGCAAGGGTTTAGTCAGCTATTGCGAACAGACAAAAATTCAACTTATTTTTATATGTAAGATGATATCAATTTTATAATATTATCATAGCGTTTTACTTATTAAATATAAATCAAGCGCTGTCGTTGCAAATCCTTAATATTGGTGTTTAAGATGTGGCAACCCTCGTTTTCCTCATAATTGTAAACAATCTAACCTTTTGAACGATGAGTGTGCTAAGTGATTTTTAAATTAATAAAATTAGTCAAAAGATAATAAAATAATAGTGAAATGTGAACTTATTTTAATGTTTACAGCGTATATTTAAATATACAAAGTGAAATATTTGAAAAACTTTAGGGAAACATTCAGAAGTACTATGTGTTATTGATATACAATTTTGAATTTTTAATCGGGAATATTTTAAAAAATATAACTGTTAGCAACATTATTTTTGCATATTTAGGTTTACCGTATCGGTCTCAGTCAAAATCAGTCCCGTTGCATAAGTTCACATAGGGTCGCACATTCTTCACGTTTTCCCTTAGCATTCAAAGCAATGAGTTTGGTGGTTAAAGTGAAAGGAACGAAATTTTGTTCAATTCTTTCTTGCAAAGCGTTGACAACTTTAAAAATTATAGAATTGATTTCCAAAATGCAATTTTTTTCTTTCTCGACCGATGCCAATTTCGATTGAAAAATGGCCACGCGAGCATGTACAAACAAAAAAGATTCAGCAAAGTCATTGGAAAAAAAAGAATGCAAAAATGCTGGGGGTTTCTCAATCGATTAAAAATACTATTCAAAGGAACAAACTTTTTCAAAATTCTTTCAACTACTAGAAATAAACTAAGCCACCTATTTTTGATATGGGACAACACAGGCTCGTACTCAACTTGAAAAAAATCGCAAAACGATTTTAATTCTTCTGCGTTTAAAGTGAAAATTGAAAAATGTTTGAACAATTTGAAAGCTATGATTTCAATGTCAAAAACTGCATCGAGTTTGAAACGACCCAAGCCATAACGAACAGAATTGTGCAAAATGTCTTCCCCTTCCTCTGCTTCCCCCGGCGGGTACTGCGTCGAATACTTTCACAGCTGGAGTGTTTTCGTCCATTCGGACAACATGACCTACCCAGCGTAGTCGCTGTCTTTTAATTCGCTGAACTATGTCAATGTCGTCATATGTATATCTCATACAGCTCATCGTTCCATCGAATGCGATATTGGCCGTGGCCAACGCGCAAAGCCCCGTAAATCTTCCGCAGAACTTTTCTCTCGAAAACTCGCAACGTCAACTCATCAGCTGTTGTCATCGTCCAAGCCTCTGCACCATATAGCAGGACGGTAATTATGAGTGACTTATAGAGTTTGGTATTAGTTCGTCGAGAGAGGACTTTACTTCTCAATAGCCAACTCAGTCCGAAGTAGCACCGGTTGGCAAGAGTTATCCTGCGTTGGATTTCCAGGCTGACATTGTTGGTGGTGTTAATACTGGTTCCCAAATATATGAAATTATCGACAACTTCAAAGTTATGACTGTCAATAGTGACGTGAGTACCAAGTCGCGAGTGCGACGACTGTTTGTTTGATGACAGGAGATATTTCGTCTTGCCCTCGTTCACTGCCAGACCCATTTCCTTTGCTTCCTTGTCCAGTCTGGAGAAAGCAGAACCAACGGTGCGGGTGTTGAGGCCGATGGTATTGCATCGGCATACGCCAGCAGCTGTACACTCTTTTAAAAGATTGTACCTGCTTGATTAAGTTCTGCAGCTCGAATTATTTTCTTCAGCAGCAGGGTGAAGAAGTCTCACGATAGGGAGTCGCCTTGTCTGAAACCCCGTTTGGTATCGAACGGCTCGGGGAAGTCCTTCCCGATCCTGACGGAGCTTTTGGTGTTGCTCAACGTCAGTTTACACAGCCGTATTAGTTTTGTGGGGATACCAAATTCAGACATCGCGGCATAAAGGCTGCTCCGTCATCATCGATTTGGGAATCAGGGTCGCCTTCTCCTGTTGTTATGCCTTCACTGCCATTTAGCAGAGTACAAGAGTATGCTCCGGCATCTTTTCGTAGAATTTTCGAGCATTACCCCTGTTGGCCAGCTTGTCAAGCTCTTCATACTCACGCATTTCCGCCTCTCTCTTTTTCTGTCTGCAAATGCGTCTCGCTTCCCTCTTCAACTCTCGGTATCTATCCCATCCCGCACGTGTTGTGGTCGATCGTAACCTTGCGAGGTAAGCAGTCTGTTTTCTCTCTTCTGCGACAAGGCACTCCTCGTCGTACCAGCTGTTCTTTTGCATTTTCCGAAAACCAATGGTTTCGGTTGCAGCTGTACGTGAGGAGCTTGAAATACCGTCCCACTGTTCCCTTATACCGATTTGTTAACGAGTGCTCTCCGAGAGTAGGAGTGCAAGTCGAGTAGAAAATCGTTCGGCTATATGTTGTAATTGCAATTTCCCGACGTCGAACCTTTCTTGTGTTTGTTGACGTGCGTTTTTTGCTCTACAGGGGCGGGTGCGAATCTTGGCTGCAACAAGATAGTGGTCCGAGTCGATGTTTGGACCTGGAAGCGTAAGCGTCTAAAACACTGGAGACGTGTCTTCCGTCTATCACAACAAGATCGATCTGGTTGGTGGCTTTTCGATACGGAGACAGCCATGTAGCTTGAAGTATTTTCTTGTGCTGGAATCTAGTACTACAGATAACCATATTTGGTGCCTCGGCGAATTCGATCAGCCTCAACCCATTTGGGGATGTTTCGTCGTGGAGGCTGAATTTACCGACTGTTGCGCCAAAGATACCTTCAGTGCCCACCACGGCGTAAATGTCGCCAAGCACGATTTTGACATAGCGGCGGGGGAAGCGCTCATAGGTGTGCTCCAAGCGCTCATAGAAGGCATCTTTGGTCACATCGTCCTTCTCTTCCGTCGGGGCGTGGGCGCAAATCAGCGATATGTTGAAGAACCTCGCTTTGATGCGGATTGTGGCTGGACGTTCATTCACCGGAGTGAATGATAGTACTCGGCGACGAAGCCTCTCTCCCATCACGAATCCCACACCAAACTTGCGCTCCTTTATATGCCTACTGTAGTAAATGGCTCAAGGACCTAGTCGCCTCAGTCCTTTCCGGTCCCGTGGGGTCTCTGGCAGTTGGAAATTATTCATTGGGGGAGTTTTTTACGTAGCGTGTCCCAAGCCCACTGAACAACCCTGTGTAGGGGATGTTTCCTCTTCTTAGTTTAGCTCGCTTTCAAATGGATGTTCTTTGGCTACCCAGAAGATACTTGGTCAAAGACCGGAAGTCGTGACCGGCTTGAGCCATATGTAAAAAATCGTTTTTGGCTACTCCCAATTGAATGGCGATCACAGAACTTTCCTAACGTGCGTGAACCTCTACACATGCCTCCATCCTCATTGTGATACCCACACCGCTTATTACGTATTATTACGGGGTATCTCGACAGGCAAAATATTATTTGAAGGTAGGCTGGAATAGTAGGTGGGGAGGAATAGCAGGTAAATATATGTGTGGATCTTATATGTATGTTTACAATTGATATTTGAATGAGAATTGTTGGCATATATGTATGTATTATGTACATATGTTTTACTGAAATTGGTAATCCTATAATAGAATCTATATATATAAAAGAAAGTGACGTTAGTTACTACGCTTATAACTAGAGTACGCCTGGACCGGTCTCCGCCCAAACAAGGAGAATACTTACGAAAATTCTGGAAAATTTTCCGAAAAAAAAAAATTACGAGGAAAATAAATTTTCAAATACGATTTTAAAAAGGAAATAAAAACGAACATGATTTTAAATGCTGGCGCATAACTCAAAAACGCCTGGACCAATTTTGCCAATTCTTTTTATAAATGTTCGTTGAGGCTCAAGGATGGTTTTTATGGCGAAAAAAATTCGAATAAATGCCGGAAAACCCCTAAAAAGAGCCCTTTTCTTTTTCCCATACAAACGAATGAATGCTGTTAGTAACGCTAATGCTCGAGAACAGCTGAACCAATCTTGATGAAATTTTCAGAGGTTGTTCGCTGTGGATCGAGGAAAGTTTAGAAGTAAAAACCGTTTGCTTTTCGTGAAGAAAAGTCGGAAAGTTGGACAATTCCAAAAAAAATAATTTTTTTTCATACAAAAATTTGAGACTCGAACTTAATATTCATGTTTTGGAAGGTATTAGGATAAATATGAGCACAGAGTCGGTTTCACAAAAGTGAACAATATTCGACCAACTTACGCGACAAATTTTAAAGAAACCGTATTTTGTAGTTTTGTAATCAGTTACAACTAATTTTTATTAAATGGGGGCTATCGTAAAAATATATCTTTCCATGACATTAACATTAAAAAAAGGCCGGGCCGCTGAAACACCTAACAAATTTGCGAAGTTATAAAAATTTATGCCCTGGTCGCAAACAAAATGGCAAGGAATTAATCCTATATGTTACAATTAGGTAATGGCTTTAAGAATGTATTTGTTCAGGACATCCCCTTTGCAGGAACTTTTAACGAATATATAAGCTAATGGGTGGGACCAAGGCTCTCCACCTATACCTTGCACCATTATAGTCATTGCAGTTGTCGCTAATCTTGAAGTGCGATTTTCGTTGCCATAATCCTCAACACCTATCATCCTATCGAATTTCCTACCAAACTGCAAATGACATTCCACATTCCATTACATGAAACCGATACGAAATTTTGTTCGAAAGAGAATCCCCTACTCCTAATCTCTAACGATTATATGCTGATTTGGGAAACGGGGCCAGTCTGTAACAAAGTTTTCCAAGGTACTTTCGAATGGAAAATCTAATTGGTGCTTTAAGTGCCGATAAGCAACTGGCGACAAAAAAAACACACCCAAAGGTATCGTTTTAAAAAAATTGTCATATCGCCGACCATGGCTATGGCGATTACTATTTATAAAACTACTCGTAATACAAGCACCTAATTGAGGAGGAACTTTACTACAAACTACTGAAAAAGAGTCTACTCGTAATACAAGCACCTAATTGAGGAGGAACTTTACTACAAACTACTGAAAAAGAGTCTTACTGTTCCCTGAATGAGCTATTCCTTAACTGTTCCCTACATCATTCTAATTCTGCGGCCATTTAAACTAACTGGGCTTTTAAGCTTCTATTCTCTTGCTCTTTCTTATCCAACTTTATTTTCAGAACCCTATTCTCTTCCCTCACATTCTTCTTCCTCTCAGCACCTGCTGTCAAACCTCTACCTGTTGCCTAACCCTAACCCTGCCTTAACAAAATTTAGGGTTACATCCTCCTCAAAAATTGTAAGAGGCTCTAAAATTCCAACATCATTTTCCCTTTCAATAAATTAAAAAAGCTTCCCCGATGCACCGTGTACATTTGAGACAGCTTCTGCAACTTGGGGAGAATCCTCAAAATCCAATAAAATTATTTTATTTATTTATTTATATTATGCAGGCTCAACTATTAAATTAATATCGGGAACGATCCTCGAACGCAACCGCTTCTCAAAGCGAATTTTTGCGGAAAAATGCCGCTCACAAGTAAAAACATATTTAAGTGTTTCATCGGAAACCAACATTTACGCCTAGTTAAAAGAAGAATAATATATAAGAACATAAAGTAACTACATATAGTACAAGGTGCGTTCCAAAGCAAACAGGACTTACAAAAAAAAAAAAACAAACAAATGGGTTTTTCAGCAAAATCAATTTCTTTTATATAAAATAGTTTCCTTCTGCTTCAATACAGCTTTTTGCACGGTCCAAAAGCATGTCGAACGAGTGTTTTAGTTCGTTGGTCGGTATACCGGTGCAAGCCACCAGTATGCCGCCAGTATGCCGGTGCAAGCTTTCGGAATGGCCTCTACGTCTACATAACGCTTTCCTTTCATGGGCAAATGCATTTTTCCGAAAAGAAAGATGTCGTGCGATATCAGGTGAATACGGGGAGTGGTTAATGGTGAAAATGTGATTTTTGGTCAAATAATTGTCCTTCGCATGTTGGATTCTGAGCAATTTTTGGACGTCAGTCAATTTGCACACACCTTTCGTAAGCCCAAATGTTCGGTGAAAATGCGGTAAATCGATGTTTTGGAGATGTTCAATTTCATTTCAATGATGATTTCGGCTGATTTTTGATGATTCACGCACAGTTTCGTTGGAGTTTCCGGTGATCACGGATTTTGATTGGCCCACATGTTGATCGTCATTTGTGTCCTCACGACTGCTTTGAAACCACTCGTTCACTCTTCTACGGGATAGGCAATCATCGCTCATTTTCGCATCGATAACACAAACATACTGCCACTTAAAATGCAATAACTTCACTTCCAATCGATGAAATTCATGAAATATAATATGAAAGATAGCAGATTCTAACGCACCAGTCGACATATAGATGCCGCCACCAGGGTGCGCTATATTCGAAAAGTTCTGCTTACCTTATATATATATAGTGCAAAAATACCCAAAACATATAAACTTATCTATTCAAATGAACCGGTATATTCCTTACATTTAGATATTTAAAAAATTAAATTTCAAAATATCGAAATTTATCAAAACCATTTTTTACACTTTTTTATCCAGCTTAATTGAGCTTAATTATTTAAATAATGCAATACGTTATTATTTAAATATTACCATCAATTTCACATTGAAAATATTTTAATGAGTAATATTTTAATGTTAAAGCTACTTTTAAATTTTTTGGTGATTAATTTTGAAAATATCGAATAATATCGATGATTCTTTTAAAATTTTTCTGTTTATAAAAAAAATTGTAACACCGGATTGTTTAAGTATTTGGTCACTTTTTGCACTACTTATAGCCTTTTTAAATTACTTACCGTTCGAGATCCGTTCCCTCGTTTGGAAAATTAAAAATAGTATTATTATAGCAGCACTGGCTACGAGGTCTTCAGCCGTCTTATAATTATAACTAGGTGAAAAATTCTATTTGCTAAGGGTTAGTAAAGATGTAAGTTGCTTAAATATATTTTAACAAATCGTTGGTTTTTAAGAATCTATATACAATCATCACGTTTTTTTCTGAAGGTTCACTTAGCAGTTTTATGAGATCAATGTTGCCAGAATTTTGGGCTGTTGGGTGAAGCATCGGACAGAGTGTGAGTAAGTGTTTGATAGAAGCGGTGTCATCGCAAAGGGGGCAAATGTGTGTCCAATCCTTAATCGAGTATATGTCTTCATTGCGCTAGTTGGAACTGTTGACGAGTAGATTATACGATTTCTGGCTGGGTTTATGACCGCGTAGTGATGTTTAAATGTTTTCCATTCGCTTGCGTTTTTTTGATGCCTTTTGTGCTTAATAAGGTTAAGAATGTCTTGCTTGGATGAGACGTAGTATGTTAAGGCAGGAGTCCTGGCTACATTTTTCGCAGCGAGGTCTGCAAAGTGGTTGCCTGTAATACCAGCATGGCCAGGGATCCACATTACTTGGATTTTCTGAGGGGCACCAATGACCGCGTCCCTGATAACTTCTATTATGGGATTGCGATTGGAAGGCGACGTTATTGCAGACATACACGATTTGCTGTCTGTACAGATGAGGAACTTTCCTTTAGTCTTTTTTGCGTAATTAAATGCATGAAGGATAGCAGATCCTTCAGCGGTAAATACAGAGCTCGTTGAGGGAAGAAGCCAATTGCAAATGATTTCTCCTGTGGCAGTGACAACTGCTAACGAAGTGGAATCGATGGACTTGGAGCCATCCGTAAACAATAAATTCCAGCTATTATTTGTGTAATTAGATTCCAGTTCAGCAAAGGTTTGTTGAAAGACTTCGTTTGATGTGTTTTGCTTGGACAAAAACATAAGCTTATTCTGTAGTATTTTATCATTGATCAGACAGGGAGGATTTCGAGTGGTGAATTTGCGTGTTGCGTTACGTAAAATATTATTTTCTGCAGCGAAACTTAAGCATCTCGAAATAGCCGATTGTATTCTTGGAATTTTTCTTTTTTTCGTGGCATAAGTGATAGTTGTATTTAGTAATGGGTTGGTGTTCTCAGCCGTTTTCGCAAGAATTTGAAGCGAAGAATCTATAATTTTATTTTGAATAGTTGGTAAACCAGATTCAGCCATTATCGTTTTTATTGGCGAGGTTGGAAAGGCCCGGAGACTTCGCCGTATTGCGCAATGGTAAGGTGCATTTAAAAGGTTGATACTGCTTTTGGAGCAATTGCCATAGATGGGGAGCCCATAATCTATTTTTGAAGTTAGCAAAGCTCTGACAACATTGACTAGTGTGTTCGGATGAATAAATGAATGCTCAGACGAGAGATATTTAACAATATTTAATCGTGACATTAACGAGTTTCTGACATATTTACAGTGAGCATTAAAATAATAATTAGAGTCAAAAATTAATCCTAGTATTTTCATCTGTGTTTTACATTCGATGTTAGTTTGGTTGTGGGTTAGTGAAATACCGTTGCAATTTTGCTTCCTACATACATGAAGGATATGTGTTTTGTCTAAGGAAAGTGAAGCACCAGACTCCAGTGACCAAGTCTCAATTCTGGCGAGTATATTAGTAAATAAGGATTGAGCTAAATTAACGTCAGAGACTTTTGTGCAGATTAGAACATCGTCAGCATAGATCTGGTGCTCAACTCCTTTGTAATTTTTTATCATCCTACTAATATCATCGAAAGCAATGATAAAAAGGAGGGCTGAAAGAGGTGAGCCTTGCGGCGTACCATTAGAAAGCGGGAGTGTTGAAGAAAGAAAACCATTTACGTTGACTTTGAGTTTTCTGTTTGTGAGAAAGTTAGTAATAAAACGTATCATATTCTGGCCTATTTTCCCTTTTCTAAGTTGTCGAATAATAATATGGGCTCCAATTTTGTCGAAAGCTCTGTGAAAGTCCAGAGATAGTACGGACACGTGGTTTTTGCTGGACAAAGCGTTAGTAATGAAGTAGTCTAGTTGGATTAAGGCATCTAACGTGCCTTGACCTTTTTTGTAGGCGACTTGATTCGGTGATATGAACTTGTTTCGCTGAGCATACCACATCAAGCGGTTAGCCACGATCTTTTCCAAAATTTTGCCCATACATGGAAGGAGGGAAATCGGCCTATAGTTAGCAAGTTCATCGGAGGATTTGTGTAGCTTAAGTATTGGTATAACACAGGACGTTTTCCAAAATTGGGGGTAGACACCAGTATTGAAAATTTTGTTGCAAAGCTTTACCAATCGGAGCTTGAGACTTTTTGGCATATGTCTGATAATTGGATAAGAAATTTTATCTTGCCCCGGGGACTTACCCTTAACGGTAGATGCAACGAACTCGAATTCAGACAGTGAAATGCTGGTTTCTATTTGTTTAGCAGAAAAAGAAAGAGGGGAGACAGAGTAGGAAGTGTCGGACAGTGTGGTGGTTATAGAGGTTTGAAACTGTGTGCTGAATGAAATATCTGAGCTTGTTTCAGAATAGTGGTTTGCAAATAACTCGGAAATATCGGATGGATTGGTTACCAAACCTGTTGGCCCCTTTACGCATTGAATGGTTAGATTTATAGGCACTCCAGAAAGTTTTTTTAAAGCGTTCCATATTAACGTAGGACTAGACTAAGGATTTATTTTGCTTGTGAAATCCTGAAAACATTTACGCTTGGCCTGTTTCGCGGAACGACGGAAAAGAGCATTGGCTTTCTTGAAAGATATTAAGTTGACTAGTGATCGAGCGCGTTTGCATTCATACCAAGCTGTCTGTTTTTTGCCCGCAATTCAGCGATTTCTTTATTCCACCAAGGAACATTCTTTGAACTTGCTGTTTGCTTCGTATGAGGAATGCTAACATTCGCTGCTGAACGGATAATTTTTGTTAACCTCGCACTTTCTTGGTTAGGGTTGTCAGATATTGGGGTATTATTGCCATTTATCTCGCAATGTGTCTGAAACTTCTCCCAATCAGCGTAATCAGTTTTGAATACCTTATTTATTTTGTGGTTTTTAGTTGTTGAACCTAGGTGCAATTTTAGTACAATGGGGAAGTGATCGCTTCCATGCAGGTGATCGAGTATACTCCATTCGCACTCTGTGGCAAGTGTGTCGGTGCACATTGTAAGATCTACATGGGAAAAGGTGGAGTGAGTGGAAAAGTGTGTCGCGGATCCGTTATTCAAACATATTAAGTTAGAGGAAAGTAAACGTCTTCAATGCATTTGTTAGCTATTGGAGACACCCATAATGGACTCCATGCATTAAAATCACCAGCGAAAATTAAAGGAGTAGAAGCTTGGTTGATTAATTGCAGGATGTCTGTACTGGTAAAAAGTTCGTCTGGTGCAATATAGGTGCAGATAATGGTGATTTTTTCAACTAAGATAATTTCGATCGACATAGCCAGCAAGTTGGATTGAATGGCATTAATTTTGTGTGGAATATCTCTTCTTATAAGAATCGCAATACCTCTTTTACCTGTGCTAATATGTGGAAGATTGTGAAAAATGCCAATGTACTGCTTAGGAGTAAAAGCCGACGAGTTGAAAGAGATGTGAGTTTCATTTAAGAGTATAATAGCTGGGGAATGATCTTGTATTAATAATTGAAGCTCATTGTAATTATTAGTGTAGCCGTTTAAATTCCATTGCAATAATGGAATCATAAGATCTATGTAGGAAAAAAGAAAAAGGGAAACAGAAGAGAGCTAGAATATCAACTCGTATGAGCAGTCAGTTGAAGCTGAGTGTCACCAATTGAGTACTAGTTCAAAAGAGAGTAAAGGCTAAGCGTATTTATTCAGAGTCAATTTCTATTTGTTCAGCATGTTGAGTAGAGTATTTATTATCGTTGGCATTGCTTGTTGTTGGAAAGAGATTTTCCCGATAAGGTGGATTAGACTGCACGGTAATGTTGGTAGTAGTGTTGTTGAAGTCAGTATATTTATTAAGCGAGTTTAAGCGAGTTTAAGGAGTTGTTTAAGTTAGAAATGAGAGAGGCTGTTGTTGGACTGAAAAGTTTGGGATTTAAGAAAGAGGCTTGTTGGGTACAGTTGTCGCTGATATTTTTAGCTGAATGTGAGACGTTGTTGTAGTCTGAACTGATCGATGCAGGCTTGTTGATGGAAATATGTTTGTTGTTGGCGTTTGATGAGTGATTTTTTTTAGTTAAAGAGTTTATTGATGAGTTGGGTGCAGAGGTGACCTCTGCGGTTTGTTTTGATGTACTAGGCAAGTCATTGTCAGCAATTCTATGAGTATTTTTAGATTTTGTGGAATTGTTGATGGCTGAAATTTTTGTTGGTGTGTTGGATACAGAGGATACCTCTTTTGTAGGTTGAAGCACATGTGCAAAGCTAGCAGTGAGGGAAGGGAGGGAAGTATTTTCTCTATACTTTTTAAGGGCTTCGTGCATACTGCACTTTTCTAGTGTCTTTATTTTTAAAATTTCTTTGGTTTGCATATACTTTGGACACGTATAGTCCGAAGAACGATGCTCGCCAGAACAATTCGCACACATAACTCGGATGCAGTCATTATCGTGTGGAGAAGGGAAATTGCAAATTTCGCATGTTGAGGAACCCTTACAATGTTTTTGCGTATGACCCAATTTTTGGCATGACCTGCAGCGCATTGGATTAGGCACGTACGGTCGCACAGAGGTCATCCTCCATTCGATGTTTATTTTGTTTGGAAGGGAATAACTGTTGAATGATATTAGCATAACACCAGTAGGCTTTATGACACTTTCAACTTTGCGAGTGAACTTATAAACCGCGGAAACTTCGTAAGAACTCAGTCCTTCTATTATTTCGCTTTCAGGCATATCGTTTAAAAACGGTGCATAAATGGTGCCTTTGTTACAATTAAGATGTTGATGATAGCTAGCGCTAACAGCGCCAATGTTGAAAAGATATTTCGTTTTTATAAACTTTTCTGCTACTTGCTTATTTTTCACTAGCAGTAATAGGCTGGCGTCGCGTAATTCACTTTTTTTGTTTATATCTTTGCTCACGGTAAGTAAGGCATTGTAAACACGAAAACAAGAAACCTTCGAAAGGGGTGTAGAATTCTCGTCGGATTTAATCACTATATATTTTAGGTCATCACTTTTTATTGGCGGTAAGTCAGGAAAAGCATCTTGCAGTTTTTGATACGATTTTTTACGTTTTGGTTGGGGACCTTGGGCCAGCGCAGCAAACCTGTTGTCCCCGAACTGGAAGCCCGCCGGGGACATAGTGGAAAAATTATAATACACTGATATAAGTATTGGATTATATTTCTCACTTCAAATAAGTATTAATCGCGTTACTTAAGTAAGCAGACCGTAGTGCAAAAAAAAAAAGAACACCAAAAGAGAATAGCTATAAACTCAAAGAAAGACGCTAACTCAACTGCTCAGTACGAGGTTTAGTCGGTGACTGTTAAAAATAGTATTTCCCTGCTTGCGGCCCACAATGCAAATTAAATTGTGTTTTAATATTTAATTATGTACGCAAATTACTTAAAGGCTACTTACGTTGATATTTGCATTATCCTTTTATTTTCAGTGATATATTCATTGCACAAATTTCACTATTGCGCTTATTACTTACCACTTTACACTGATTCTTTTTTTTGATGAAACGATGACCGTTACGAAATCCTCCATTCTAATATTATTTTTGAGGGATTTCAATTCTCTTTTCTTCCAGTTGCGAAACGTCGTGAGCGGCTCTCTCATTTCCAATGACAGGAGAGTTGGGCATCTCTTTATCTCTGTCAGAATGCAGCTTCATTTCTATGGTGTAATAATTTCGCATGCCTGAAAGCTCGCTCAGAGGGTGCCCGCGGGCTATGGGCTGCCGATCACTCTACTATACTTACTCTTCTCTTTAACCTTTCAGAAACAGTGTGCCTACTCTTTCTTATATATATGGTCAACTTTACATCAAACTGATTCCCAGTTTAAGTTTCCTGCTAAAAAGTCTTTCAGATAACTTTAACTTTAATTTCTTCCATATGGTTCGTTTTATGCTAATAACACGATAAACTATTCGAATTAGTTTTATTTAATTTTTTAAACAAGGCCTGCATCTACATATATAATATTAATGTTGAATTCTGATTATATCTGATCACTGAGCCGAGCTTTTAATTTTGCCGCTTTTTCTGCGTTAAGCTTTAAAAGTTGCTATTGTCTGTTGTAGTATTTTATATTGTAAAAAATCATACTAAATCATAGTATATACAAAATACTAAAGTTAGAAACGACTTATTACTGATCAAATAAAAGTCTTAAAAGTAAAAAAAAAAGTTAGAATAAATTAGGTTAGGTTTTCACATGCATAAACTTAATTTTTATATACTATCATATCTTTAATTAAGTATTATAAGATAACGCATATTTGTATGAAACAAACAGAAAGACTTACATGGCTAATTTTTTGCCGCATTACATGAAATTTATGTATTTATAATACCGTTGTAAGATCAAACTGTTAAATGCGCCATTAATATCTTGTATACACAGTTATGCATAACGTGAACTTTTTATTTTTCTCGAAGTGTTTGAATACACGGTTCATGCAATATATATATAAGTATACGTACATACATAGCTATGCATATATGTACATAATTAAATATATCGCAGCCTAAATACAAAAGGGTCACAACTCAAAATACTAAGATTTTCAGGAGAGACGAAAATCGTTTTATGTAAAAATGATTGCAATATTTAAAGAAAATATTGTGCCATCATGAAAATATACAACATTGAAGAAGGTTCCTCTATATTATTTTCAATTTTATATTATGTTTGCGAAAATAAAACAAAATTTTGATTTATGACTCTTTAACTGAAATTTTTTCGATTAACTAGTGATGTTATCTTAAGTTGAGCCTTTTTGACTGATTTTATAAGTTTCCTAACCGCCGACATAATAGAAGAATAAGAATAATAAGAAAATCACAGGAATGATGAAATGTATGTTTTTATTTAAATATTTCTATTTTGAAATAAAGCTTTATTCATTTCAATAACACATATGTATCAAAGTAGCACAAAGTAGAAATCAAAATAGTTCATTATATTAAAAAAGAAAATCTTCAAAGTTTACGTTTTTAAATGCCATTGAAACTATGTAATAAATAAATATTTGTAATATGACTCATAAAAGTTTTTTTGGATATGTTTTTTAACCACCAGTTCCTTTATGTCCTTTTGCTTTATTTGTGGAAGCGATAGCCTTCCCGAATAAATGGCACATAACTAAAAATATTATTGCTAAAAAAATGTTTAATGTTTTTAAAAACAGCGAAATAAAGTAAAGCAATTTGTATTATGCTTCTCAATTCTTACTTGATACAACTCCAAGGCTTTATAAGATGTTTTATAAAAAAATGAATGTGGGTTTTCTTTATTGACTTGGAGAACTTTAATATCACGCCATATAACTTTCTGATTGTCTTTATTTGTAGAAAAATTGTGGCCCCACTCTTCTTGAAGATACTTTAAATCATAAAACGCTTCATATGACAATTCTCGAACTTTATATGGGGGGCCAGTCTTTTTTGCAGTTGCTATTAGACTTGTTTATTGGTCTGGCGTATAAATGGGATTACTACTTAAATGCCTTTTTACTTGCTTCTCAATAACGCTGTGCACATTGTCTCCTTCATTTTGAGAATGACCTTTAATAAGGTATTTATGCGTAATACTTTTCAGATTATACTTATGTACAACATATGCATACATTGAAAGAATGTACTTATTTTTTTGCTGTCCACAGCAGTTATCGGAATAAAAAATTATATCTAAATCTTGAGAATTTTTTGCCTTTTGTACCAGATTTTCGATATATAAAAGCACACAGGTGCCGATCTCATTACTCCCACGTTTTCTTTGTACTTCAGTCCAAAAAAAACATTCTACATATTTGGCCCTGAGGTCACTTACGGTAAAATTGTAACAGTTAATTTTACTTTTGTAGTAAAAACAAGAGGTAAAGCCTTTTGGCAATGGTAAAACAGCCTGTGAGTCATACACAGCTACATTGCTTTTATTCTTATCTCTATCTTTTTCGGTTCTGCATAGCTCCTTTTATTCGTGGTGTGTGTTGTAAGCTTGCACCAAATCCCTTTTTCCATTTTCATCAGCATTTAGGAAAGAGTCGCAGACATCGCATTGATCTTTCTTTGGTTTGAAAAAAGCAATGTTGAATTCTGTGTTGAATATTCGATAAAACATAATTTTACTCCCAAACTCCAAATTTTCAGCTTCACGAGATTCTTTGTAGTCGTAGTATAGATCTGCTATACTTTTACTGCTTTCAATGAACTCGCAAGAAGTTTTAGCACGTAAATAATGAGACTCGATTCTTGGAATATTTTGAATAAATTCTCTCATACTGTTTTTGAATTCTGGGCTTACTGTAATATGATTATCATGCTTTCCACGAAGATCCAGCTCAATGAAACCACGTTCGTCCTTATTTTTTATAACTGTTCGTATAACTTTGTCATTTATGTCAAGGGTTGCTTTAAAAAAAGTCTTACACACTCTAATAGTCTTTGAGTTGAGCTCAAAGAAAAAAGCATTATTAAGTTTGCGAAGCCCATCTGTTTAGGTGCATCTGTATTTCGGTTTAATTTCTTCATATGCCTGGCTATAAACTCTCTCTGTCGTTGCAAGTCACTGCAACCCCAATATTTTTTAAATATTTTAAGGCGCATCGATTCGGAAATTAGTTCATTGCATCGAAGTCGGCACTTTGCTCCGCAGGGTGGCCTTATACACCCGGCATTTACTTCTAATTTCGACTTGGAAAGTGATGTATAAGAGGCTCCAGAATTTCTTAAATATTTTTGTTTCTGTTGTTTCTTGTTTTGATATGTATATCTAGAAAGTGTTCTCTTCTTACTTAATCTTTTTATATCTTCTTCTTCTTCTTCTTCTGAGTATTCTTCTGCTTTTTCCGGTCACACAAAAATCACTCCCTGAGGCACTAAATGCATTAGTGCTACTATCATCATTGTGACAAGGCACACTACAATCTGTTTCCATTGTGTTTGAGTAATGTTCAAGGTTTGGGCAAGACATTTTCATCAAAGGGGTCACAACTAAAAATTAAATTTTGTATTGCAAATAATTTAAGATTTTACAAAAACATTTAATTCTTTTTTCTACTTTAAAATAAAAAAAAATATAAAACTTACGGCCCTCACGATTATTTAATCAAAGAAAGCACATAAATAAATACTGTTAATTGAACTCACTTTTCACAACTAAATAGGCACAATGCAAAATAATATACCACGAAATTTATCACTTTTTACAGTTATAGAGGCAGAACTCAAAATAAAACTCTTTATGTGTAATAAAAGTAATCAGCTGTAAGCACATTAACGCAACTAAAAATAATTCCCTTTAGTTGATCGTGCAAAAGCAACACACTTGACATAAAAATAGACATAACTGTATTTTTCCAGCTAAAGAAGATAGTTATCTGAACGAAATTTTTGCAGTAGTTAGAGATGTGTACTCTGAATTAATTTATGCAAAAAACTCAGTTTTGTGACCCTTTTGTATTTAGGGTGCGATATATAGAAATGAGGAAGACATATACATATGTTTTAAAAACTGAGAATATGATATTATTTTATCAAACAATAAAATAACAATATAAGTCCTAAGTCATACAAAATATGGTATATATTAATGTACACATCATGCATTAGAGTTCTCACGATATAAAAACTGACTATCCATCTCATTACTTACATTTTGTCTATATTTTCATTACACAATGTGTTAATTTAAATATTATTTAGTTTTATACATAATTATATTTTATTATCATATATTGTTATATAGTAATTTTGTCAAATAATAACTAGAGTAGAATTATTTAATAGTTTACTATTGAATAAAAATATATAATATGAGTTCTTATATGTATTCCTTGTTATTTACTAACAAGCAGACTAAAACTTATATTATTTACTGCTCTTATACATAGGAAAATCGGATTTAATTTCCGTTATTTTTTAAAAATATATAAAAACTTAATAAGAACAATAAAAACATGTAAAGAAAAAAACTGAAATAAATAAGAAACATCGAAATATATATACATATATGTATATCTAAAGTAAAGAATTTATAAACTACAATTCGTAAAATGGCGTAATAATTATAACCAATACTTATATGCATACTATAGAAAAAAATATTAACACTAAGAGACTCGACATACATTGTCGGCTAGAAAAAAGACACGAGTCTTTTATATGAATAGCTTAACATTTTTAATAAACTGTAACAATCTGGACCGTTTCGATGAAAATTTTCATTAAAATGTTGTGTTACGTCATTACATGTTTGTTATATTTGCCATACTTCCAATAATCAGTGGGCGATGGAGGGGTAGGTATACTAACTATGAGCAAAGTGAAATACAAGTATAGGAGTTGTTTTAAATAAAAATTTAAACTTTTTTTAAATAAAGGTGGAAGAGTTGAAACACAAATTATTTTATAATATGTATGCATTTTTTTTAATTTACAAAAATTTAATTTATCGTAATGTCAATATTTATATTTAAATCTTAATGTATACTCCAAAGTAACAATACCCGAACGATCAAGAAATTGGTTTTAAGTTGCAATACACTCACAATTTTTTTGCTACCACACTCTCACTTTTGATATCAATTGTTCCATTCTAGTCGTGGTTCAAGTTCTAGATCAGTGGTTCCCAAACTTATTTTGTCTACTGCCCACTTTGAGGATTAATATTTTTTAGCGCCCCCATTTTTTCACCTATTTAAAAACCATTATAACTTCAAATTAAATTAATTAATTATTGTGACCTATATATGTATATTAACGGAGAATTCTAAACGAAACTTTTGCTATAACACGCAACTTGAAACCTGAGCGCAGTAGGTAACATACAACGGCGCTTAGGTCTCAAGTTAACTCTTACGGGCTCCACCTGCCAATAAGAATGATTATTGAAACGCAACTTTATAGTAATAAAACAGAGAATCTTTTATTAAAAATTAAACTAAAATAATCGATCCTTATATAAAAACTAATCTGAAGGATGAATCTGATGCTGTTTAATAAGTTTGTTAATATCAGGTTCCAATTTACTCAAGAACAGTCGCAAGTCGCCACGTTCGGTAAGAAGCAAACGATTTCTCTTTTTAGTAAGCGATGTTGTCACAGCACTAAATCCACGTTCACACAAATATGACGATGGTCCGAATTTCCTGGTATCGTTCGGTAAAGTCAATGTGGAGGTTTTCCAAATGTTGGCAGTAGGCAAACAATTCGTCGTTACTGAATGATACTGATAAATTTGGAAAATTTTGAAACTCACGTCTGCCCAGATTCTTTTTGTGTAGAAGCAGTTTGGCTGCGAAAGCAGCAACGACGTTTTTTGTTTTAATTAAATTTAGTTTATCGCCTTGCAGTTGGAGATTCATGTCGTTGAACAATTTATACAGGTCTGTCATGTAAGCTATATCATTCTTTGATGTTATGAGCTTGCCTTGAAATTCTGTATCTTTAGTTTCCAAGAACTCTATAACAGACTCAAACAGGTTGTAGAATCGAGTCAGACAATTGCCTCTTGATAGCCAACGAACTTCAGTATGAAACAACAAACGATTGAAATCCTCGTCATTAGTAACACAAAGCTGATGAAATAATCTTTCATTCGAAGAGCTGTTGCGGATTTTATTGACTGCTTTGATGACATATTGCCGTGATTGAAATAGTTTTTCACTTAAGTTTCTAGCAACTAAATGTTGTCTATGAATAACGCAATGTACACCGAGGACATCTGGAATTTTATTTTTTAAGTACGCTATGAAGCCTTTATGGCACCCTGTCATAGCCGGAACGCCATCCGTAGCAACTGAAATAATATTTTTCAAAGGAATTTCTTTCTCATCGAAAACTTTTCCAATAATAGTTCTTCACATATTTTCTCTTCTTCTTCTTCTTAATTGGCGTAGACACCGCTTACCTAGCCAGCGTGACCTAGCCAGCGTAGCCGCTGTCTTTTAATTCGCTGAACTATGTCAATGTCGTCGTATATCTCGTACAGTTCATCGTTCCATCGAATGCGATATTCGCCGTGGCCAATACGCAAAGGACCATAAATCTTTCGCAGAATTTTTCTCTCCAAAACTCGTAACGTCGACTCATCGGTTGTTGTCATCGCCCAAGCCTCTGCACCATATAGCAGGACGGGAATTATGAGTGACTTATAGAGTTTAGTTTTTGTTCGTCGAGAGAGGACTTTGCTTCTCAATTGCCTACTCAGTCCGAAGTAGCACCTGTTGGCAAGAGTTATCCTGCGTTGGATTTCTAGGCTGACATTGTTGGTGGTGTTTACGCTGGTTCCAAGATAGACGAAATTATCTACGACTTCAAAGTTATGACTGTCAACAGTGACGTGAGAGCCTAGTGCGACGACTGTTTGTTTGATGACAGGAGATATTTCGTTTTGCCCTCGTTCACTGCCAGACCCATTTTCTGTGCTTCCTTGTCTAGCCTGGAGAAATCAGAATTAACGGTGCGGGTGTTGAGGCCGATGATATCGATATCATCGGCATACGCCAGCAGCTGTACACTCTTATAGAAGATGGTACCTTCTCTATTTAGTTCTGCAGCTCGAACTATTTTCTCCAGAAGCAGGTTGAAGAAGTTACATATTTTCTCATCTTTAATAAAACTTACGTAAGACAACAACAATGCTTCATTAGTTGGTAAAGTGGGCTCATCGAGCTGAATTGAAAATTGACTTGGCCTCAGGTGATCGCACAATGATTCTTCAATGTTTTCAGCCATTTCATCAATTCGTCTTTGCACAGAATTATTACTCAAAAGAATTTTTCGGATAATATCTGCGGCCGGTTTATGAGGCACATTAGTTATTACTTCATTTATTGCTGGCAATATTTACTCTTCTCCAAAGTTATGTGGTTTGCCTTTTTGAGAAATTAACAAAGAGATATTGTACGAAGCTCGAAGTCCGTCGTCATCGTGCTTAGCAGCCGCCGAAAATAGTTTTGCTACACTTGGCTGAGTATTATGCTTCTTCTCTAGGTCTTGAAAATATGCTACATTCTTGTCTCTCTTATCTGGATGCATTTTATTCAAATGATCGTGCAGTCTTGAAGGCTTCATCCAAAAATGTTTTTAGACATAGAATACACAAAGGCGAGGATGGGTTTGTGGGATTTTCAATGAATCCGAATTTAATATATTCCGCACAGTATTGCCGTCTCTTCTTTTTTACTTCCGACATTGTTTTGCTTTGAGAAATACGTTCAACTTCGCGAGTAGTGTAAAGGAGGCGTATGTAAGTACTGCTCATCTATTGCGCGCAAAACCACAAATGAAAATAAAATAAATATTACATTGCTTATATAGGAATGCTTAAGCAGCACCCACCGACAGGAATAAAACAAACATGCAATAACTCGATTATCTCATTCGAACAAGTCCGAACAAGTATTCAATGAACCAGCCGATTGATACGGGAATGCACAATTTGAGTTTTTTATTAAAAACTTGTTAAAACGTGATAGATATCTACGAGTACTAATAACTATTAAAATGCGAAAGTGTGTCTGTTGCCTTTTTATTTGTTTGTTTGTGTCTACTTTCATTATGAAACGGAGCGACCGATTGACATGATTTTCATTTTTCTATGTTCAATAAAATAGGACAGATGATATGAACTACGCGAAGAGAAATATAGAACCGAGTTTGAGCAATCTTTTAATTCATATTAGTTGATGTTCACAAGTTGTTGTTGAGAGTCGAGAGCTCATGCAGTCGTTGTCTAAGGGGCCTCCTAGCTAAATAAAATTACAAATCACCCCCCAGTCCTCTACACAACGCCCCCATTTTCTTTCTGGGTCTCTTACCGCCCTACTTGACACCTGCAGCGCCCACAAGGTGGCGTTATCGCCCACTTTGGAAAAGACTGTTCTAGATCAAGTCAATGCAGCTGATGACATAGTTATGCAAACAAATGACATTTCGGGAATTTGAATATTTCGTTATATTCATGAATAGAAGTATAAAGTGCAGTAAATCATTAAATTCGTGCAAATTTTTTTAAGAATTTTTAGCAGTTTTTATGAGAACAGCATCTTGAAATTATTAATGATTATTAAGTTGCTTGCAGCTTATGTCATGGCTTTCAATTTTCATCAATTTTGACAGGTAGATCGTATTATCTACTCGAACACACAAATTGGCATTGTTTGACCTTGTACCTTACTGATAGTCACTGAAATAGTCAAGTGGATAACAAATTGGAAACGTTTAAACGGTATAAACGAATGTGAAGAAATTCTCGTGAACGAAGTGCAACTTCACTTCACAAATTTTTCCACTCATTCGAATTTCGAAGTAAAATATATATGATGTTCTTCAATCGAAAATTATTGACAGCATTTCGGGTAAAACGAGCAAATAAAAACCTTACAAGATAATTGACAACTTCATTTGGATCAAAGCAAATTTCAGTCGATTTGAATGTAATTTCATTACCTTGTTGTATTTTGAAATTGATTGCAACAACGTCTATGATGATAATAACATGCATGATATGTTTAATTATGTCGCAAATCCGGAAACCAAGTGCGGTCAGGCCACCTAGCTAAGTTTTTATTAAGTCATCTTCGTTAGCCAACGTGTAGCAAAAATTGTTTGGGAGTCGAATATATTGCGTATTCTCAATAATTGCATTTTTTATTGTCAATGCTTAAAAAGTGCTTGGAAAATCCTGGCGCTAAGGAATCAATTTATTAAGAGAAAGGCATATTTAACTGGCACTTTGTATTATTTAGATTCTTTCAAACATACCTGTATTTCGTCCACATACATACATAGTATGTCAAATGTGGTACGTTGAGTATTGCTTGTTTGTACTTATTGGTCAGTAGCAGTGGTTTTATCTTCAATATCTTTCAGGGGCTTGTCGAGAGCCTTAAGCGAATGCTTGTGCACATTTGTACATTCATCCCAAATAATAATTTTAAATTTTTTTTAAACTTCAGCCATGGCATGCTCTGTTTTTACAATTTTTTTTAGGATTTGTACGAATATTGATGAACATGATATTTGATATGCTGATAATGTTGGTTAGTTCGGCTTTGCCTGAGTTAGTATTATCCTATTATTTCTGATTTTGACATTGTAATAAATGTACCTATAATTTTAACTTTTTCTTGAATACTTCTAAAAGGTAATTCGTTTTTAATTTAAACAGTTTTTTATGAACACAATTAGTTCCACAAATAATTTTTAAGGGTAGGATTTTAACTGAGTACTGTTCAGTTCTTCTTCTTCTGTACTGGCGTATTCTAGGAACAGCTTACGCGGTTATAGCCGAGTCAACCACAGCGCGCCAGTCAATTCTTCTTTTCGCAATTTGGGAGCCCATTCGAGATACCAAGTGCGGTCAGGCCACCTAGCTAGCGTAACTGCTTTCTTTTAATTCGCTGAACTACATATGTGAATGTCGTCGTATATCTCATACAGCTCAGCGTTCCATCGAATGCGATATTCGTCGTGGTCAATGCGCAAAGAACCATAAATCTTACTCAGAATCTCTCTCACGAAAACTCGTAGCGTGGACTCATTCGATGTTGTCATCGTCATGCCTCTGCATCTTATAGCAGGACCGGAATAATGAGTGATTTATAGAGTTTGGGTTTTGTTCGTCGAGAGAGGACTTTACTTCTCAATTGCCTACTCAGTTAGAAGTAGCACCTATGGAAGAAGGTAATCCTGGTTCCAAGATAAACGAATTATCTAGGACTTCGAAGTTATGACTATCAACAGCGACGTAGGAGCTAAGTCGAGGGTGCGACGACTGTTAGTTTGATGACGGGAGAATTTCGCCTTGCGCTCTTTTATTACCAGACCAATTTGCTTCGCTTCTTTGTCCCAGCTAAAAAAGGTTATATCTACTGATATCGGCGTATGCCAGGCGTTGTACACTCTTTTAGAAGATTGTACTTTCTCTATTCAGTTTCGCCAGAAGTAAACTAAAAAGTCGCACGACAGGGAGTCGCCTTGTCTGAAACCTCATTTGGTATCGAACGGCGGGCAGAGGTCCTTCCAGATCCTGACAGATCTTTTGGTGTTTCTCAACATCAGCTTACACAGCCGTAACAGTTTTACGGGTATACCATATTTAGACATCGCGGCATAAAGCCAGCTTCTTTTCGTGCTGTCAAAAGCAGCTTTGAAATCGACGAAGAGATGATGCGTGGCGAATTACTTTTCACAGGTCTTTTAGAAGATTTTGCGCATGCGCAATACGCTCGATAGACCTTATATACGCGATGTTGAGGAGTTGGCGCAAATTGTGGGGCCTCCTTTTTGTGGATTGGGCACACTTAAATTCCAATCGTCGGTCATGTTGTCATCCGACCATATTCTACAAAGAAGCTTATGCATGCTCCTTATCTCCGCCGCCGTGTTTGAATAGCTTGGCCGGCCGGCCCCCGACGGGTAATTGCTATTCGGACTTCTTCATGGTCGGGCAATGGAACGTCTACTCAATTGTCATCGACTGGGGAATCCAGTTCGCTTTTCTTCCTGGTGTTATACCTTCATTGCCATTCAGCAAGCTGTAGAACTCCTGTCGGCCAGCTTGTCAAGCTCTTCACGCATTTCGGCCTCTCTCTTTTTTGAGCGCAAATGCGTCTCACATCTCACTTTAGCTCTCGGTATCTATCCCATCTCACACGTGTTTGATTGGAACTTAGCGAGGTGAACAATCTGTTTTCTCTCCGCTACGTGAGGACACTTGTCGTCGTACCAGCTGTTGTTTGCGTTTTCCGAGAATCAATGGTTTCATTTGCACGGAATTGCTGATGAGTGCCCTCAGAGAGCAGGAGTGCAAGTCGAGTAGAAATTCGTTCGGCTATCTGTTGTGATTTCATCTTCTCGACGTCGAACCTTCCTTGTGTTTGTTGAGGCGTGTTTTTTGCTGCACAGAGGCGGGTGCGTATCTTATCTGCAACAAGGTAGTGGTCCGAGTCGATATTAGGACCTCGGAACGCACGCACACTCCTCGTCGTACCAGCTGTTCTTTTTCATTTTCCGTAAACCAATGGTTTCGATTGCAGCTGAACGTTAGAAATTTGAAATGCCGTCGCACAGTTCCCTTATACCGAGTTGTTGACGAGTGCTCGCAGAGAGCAAGAGTGAAAGTCGAGTAGATTGATCTTGTTGGTGGTTTTTCTATCCGGAGATAGCGTGGCTTGATCAATTTTCTTATGCTGAAATCTAGTACCAAAGATAACCATATTTCGGGTCCCGGCGAGGTCGATCAGCCTCGATCCATTTGGGTATGTTTCGTCGTGGAGGCGGAATTTACAGACCGTAGTGGCAAGGATACCTTATTTGCCCACCCTGGCGTTAAAGTCGCCAAGCACAATTTTGCTATCTTGGCGGGGGCAATTCTCACAGATGCGCTCCAAGAGCTCATATAAGGCATCTTTGGTCACATCTCTTCTTCATCTTTTCTCTTCCGTCGGGGCGTGGGCGCAAATCAACGATATGTTGAAGAACTTCGCTTTGATGCGGACTTTGGCTAGACGTTCATCCACCGGGGTAAATGACAGTACTCACGACGGAGTCTCTCTCCCACCACGAATCCCACACCAAATTTGCGCTCCTTTATATAGCCACGGTAGTAAATGCCACAAGGACCTACTCGCCTCAGTCCTTGTCCCATCCATCGCATTTTTTGGTCGGCGGTGATGTCAGGCTTCACACTAACGAGGACATCAACCAGCAGTGCAGCGGCACCTTCCCAATTAAGGGACCGGAATTCCAGGTGCATGCCCTCATTTCGTAGTCCTTATTTCGTGTGCCAGTGTCGTCATCAAAAGGAGGTCTCTCATCCGAGGCTGTGGTTTAGTTTTCATTTGTACTGTTTTTTACGTGGCGGGTCCCAAACCCAGCGCAAAACCCTGTGGAGGGGATGTGTCGCCTTCTAACTTTAGCTCGCCTTCAAACGGATGTTCTTAGGCTACCCCGAGGATACTTGGTCAAAGACCGAAAGTTGTGAGCTGCTTGAGCCATATGTAAGAGAACCGTTTCTGGCGGCTCCGAAGTGAATGGCGATCAGAGAACTTTCCTCACTTGCGTGAACTTCTGCACATGACTCCATTCTTCGCTAACAGCACATACTCCATTTATTCCAAAATTCGTTTGTTTTACCCAACCGCCAAAGTAATCAAAATCGTGCCAAAATGGTGAAGTGTGAAATATGTGCAATAAAATGAAATATTACTGAAATAAACTTAATTAGTTTTTATGTGAGTAATTAAAATCATTTTCTTTCATTGTTACAACTTAAATATTTATTTTATTATAAGTTGTTTTAATTTAAATGGCAAATATTTCTATTTTATTTTTTTTTTACCGTCATTAGTTTATTAAAATTATATACATATATATATAACGGATATACCGAGTTTTTATTTAAAGTATACATATAATTTACGAAATGCAAAAACAGTGCATCAGCAGATGAGAGTATTGAAAATTAAGATAAAAATACAAAAAGCATCTCTATTTACGGATGGAAGTTTTTCAATTTGAATATAATATTAATCTCCTTGTTAGTGTAAAGATGACAAATTCGTTTCGTAATGCTCGACCGTCTTTCTGGGTACATGATGATTTTTGTAAATAATTTAGTAGTGGGATCTTCTTCCGCAAATAGGTGGCCTTAAAAACAGTGGGAGTAGAACTTAAAACCATTTGAAGTGGTTAGCATTTTACAATAGATGTATTTAATAATCCAAGCTTTGAAGAGCAGAGAATAGAAGAATATGTTTAAACAAACATGTGGAAGGCTGTAATTGTTCTCATTAAGTCGACGCTTCTGCAATGATTGCGTTGCTGATTGATATGACAGGAGGAAGGAGTTTCTAGTGTTTTTTTGTATAATGTGACCATAGTTGGCACTTACGCGGGTATGTTGTATATAAAAACTGTATAAAAAAACGTCGCTCTTTTGTACACAGATATTTATAAATTTACATAGAATAAGGCAGACAGGAAGTCAAAAGTTGTTAGATTCCAAATACGCAAATTTCAATTTCTATTATAATAAGCCTTTCAACAAATGCTAACAAAATCTTGTTATAAAGGTTCTTTCGGGACTGATTTTGACTGAGACCGATAAAAATATAATAAAATAATAAATACTATTAGTACCATATGTCATGAATATCCTGAGTGACCTACTGTCTAGCTTACACTCAATTTTAAGCGGACCACAAAATCTGAAAGTGAATAATACTAATTGTAATCATTGTAAACAAGGTAGTTCCATTTCTAAATTTTCAATTTCAAATGTTGTGCTCTTAATGAATCAGGCAAGTAATAATAGTAGTTATGACCAAAAACAAGCTTACAAAAAAGCGAAGTATTATAGAACCTTAAGCTGAACATCTTTGAAATACATTGAATGAATTTAAAATAGTTTCTATATGCACAGTGGGCTTTAGATGAGAGTTTTAGAACCGAAATCTTGCAACTATGCATATAAAGATATCATGAAAAGATACAAAAAAGCAGTCAGGAAAGCTAAAACTGACTCATGGCGATCGTTCTGCACATCGATAGAAAGTTGCAGAGAAACCGCAAGGCTGAGTAAAATGCTATCCAAAGAACATATCAATACTGCCTACATGAAGGCGGAAGGGAATGCTTGGACCTCCTCTGTAAAAGAATCTCTGGAGGCACTTATTAAAACGTATTTCCCTGGGAGTCAGCAAACGCCTATAACGGCGGTTTAACCAGAACCACCGGCAAACGCAGCTGTTTACCGAGGCCAGATAGTAGACAAAAGTAAGAATAAATACGCCATGAATAGTTTTCCACAATTTAAAGCGGCAGGTCCAGACGAGATTATGCCCATAATGCTGCAAAAGCTGGAAGAACCAATGGTTCTAAAGCTTGAAAATATATACAAAGCAAGCATTCAACTGTCTTACATCCCAAGAAGTTGGAAAAGAATTAAGGTGGTGTTTCTTCCAAAAGAACACACGATAATGCCAAGGATTTTAGACCTATAAGCCTCACATCCTTTATGCTGAAGGTACTAGAAAAGCTAATGGACTTACATATAAGAACAATCATAGCGGATAAGTTATCGAGGTCCCAATATGCGTACATAAAGGGCCGATCAACCGAAACTGCCCCTCACGAAGTGATAAGTGTAATTGAAAAATCACTACACCACAAACAATACACCATGGCTGCATTTCTTGATATAGAGGGAGCCTTTAATAATATATAAGTAAGCGCTATCATTAATTCTCTGACACATGACAGCATAGATGACATGGTGTGAAGATGGATACAATCGATGCTTAAGAATAGGAAGATTATAGCATCAAACGGCATCACAAACAAGTTATGTGAGTAGAGGGACTCCTCAAGGAGGGGTCCTCTCCCCGTTTCTATGGGTTGTAGCGCTGAATGAAATACTACTCCAACTAAACGGTGGAGGGGTGAAAGCAGTGCATATGCAGATATAGTGTTGTTGGTATCCGGCATGTTCACTTCAACAGTCAGTGAGATTATAGAAAGAGCACTACGCAGGTTAAACCTATGAGCTAAGAACTTAAAACGGTAATGATGCTATTCACAAGCAGAACCAAAATCCCCCAGTTCAACTTCCCCTACTAAACGGTACAATACTCTCTCTTTCCCCCACAGCTAAATACTTGGGGGTGGAGATTGACACCAAACTGTCCTGAATATAATATAGAAACAAGAAAAAACGTTAACTTCGGCTGCATCGAAGCTATTACACCCTTCACAGGTGCATTTCTTTTAGTAACTATGTGTTCAGTTTGTATGGAAGCTATATGCTATATATATATATATATGTCAAATGCGAAAGTTTTCCATACAAGCCCTTGATTCCGATGGTTCGGTTTGTATGGCAGCTTTACGCTATAGTGAGCCGATCTGAACAATTTTTTCCGATATTACATTATTTTTATGAACAATAGCTCATACCAAATTTCGTGATGATATATCGTCAAATGAGTAAGTTTCCCATGCAAGCATTTGATTCGGATCATACAGTTTGTATGACAGCTATATGCTATAGTTAACCGATCTGAACAATTTGTTCGGAGATTACATTGTTGCCTTAGAAAATAACCTGTGCCAACTTTTGTGAAGACACATTGTCATATGTGAAAGTTTTCCATACAAGAACTTGATTACGATCGTTCAGTGTGTATGGCAGCTGTATGTTGTAGTGGTCCGATATCGGCAGTTCCGACAAATGAGCGTTTTCTTGAAGAGAAAATGACGTTTGCAAAATTTCAAAACGATATCTTTAAAACAGAGGGACTAGTTCGTATATATACAGACCAGAGAGCTGCAACGAGTATGATAAAATCAGAACAAACAGTCGTGCCAAAAACACAATCAAATCAATTCAGTTCAGCATAGACAACATTGTTAATCAATTCGTGTATCTGCCAGCGTCAACTCACCTGATGCAACTCGAACAATCTGTTCTTCGGCAATCACGATCGTGTAAACGTATGGCTGGCTTCGGTTGCAATCGTATCATGTCACTGATTTGAATCATGTGTGGCAAAAAATGTATCAGCTTTGAAATGTGCGCGTGTTACAAATTTTCGAAGCGTAAACAATGGAAATTGCATCGAATACGTACATATGTACATACATACATATATACATACATTTGTTGTATGTATGTATGTACTCGATGGAATTTCCATTTTACATATAACATATATATATATACATACATACATGTATATACAAACATATGTAGTTGAAATAGAACAGAAGTGCACTAGAGAAAATCAGTGTTTAGGAGATGATATACAAACCGAACGCTGTCGATCATTTCAATCATTGAAGCATGAGTTTGCATCACTTTGGGTATTTTCTGCTGATACGAACGTTCATAAACAAATCAGGTATAAGCCGATCGCTATTGATACAAAGTTGTTCTCTATCGCTGATTTGAAGAAAACAGTTCGCTTCGTGTACATGAACTGAACTGGCAGAATCAGACAGAGTAACGGATCAGTACTTAAGTATAAACAAAAGTTTATTACTCGTTGCAGTTCTCTGATACAGACGTACAGACAGACAGGCGATCATGGCTAAATCGACTCAGCTTAACATACTGATATAAATAGTTTATACATACATATATACTTTGTAGGGTCTCCGACGCTTCCTTCTGGGTGTTGAAAACTTCGTGGCAAACTTAATATACCCTGGTCAGGGTATAAAAAGAATAAATAAAGCTTACATGGCCCACTACACTTGCAAGAGAATCGTCAGCAAGAGTTGGGGTCGTGAACCTAGTATAATCATGTGGATGTATACCGCTGTCATAAGTCCTATACTTACATATGGAGCTCTGGTATGGTGGCCAGCGCTAAAGAAACAATACAAGGATTAGGAAATTAAATATAATACAAAAAGCAGCATGTGTTGGTGTTACTGGTGCAATCAAGTCATGTCCGACTGACGCGCTTGATGTAGATCTGCATTAACTGAATTGGGTGGTTGGAATCAGCAGAACTATGGACATAGTGATATCCTTAACCAACTCAACGTTAATAAATCAGACTACATTCTCCCAATGGTGGATTTCAATAGATACTTCCAGGTGGGGACACCCTCTAGACGAAAGGGCAGAGGATAGGAGAAGAAGATACCATCTCAGTCTATACCGACGGGTTCAAAATGGACTGCGGAGTAGGCACGGGAGTGTTTTCCGATAACTAAACGATTATGGCTAATATATGACAAGAAATGAACTAAAGACATATTAAATAGGTCCAGGAAAACTATCTACAGAGTAACAGCCACCATAACAGGGCACTGGCCATTTGAAGAACATGCGTCCAAAATGGGTATGCGCTACAAAAACATCTGCCGAGGCTGCGAAATAATAGGGAACAAGGAAACAATTTTCCATTTTCTCTGTGAATGCCCAGCCCTGTCACAGACACAGAACACTTGGAATCCATCAAGCACCAAATCGTGAATGGATGTCTACAAAAAGCATATCGGACATACATAAGTAGCTTCATCGAAACCTCAAAATGGTTTGAAAGAGAAGGTGAAACGTGATAGCAAATAATCTACGACTAGTGCATCAAAATAGCACAGCCTGTGCTAATTGAGCCCGAAAGACAACTGGGCTCCTACTTACCTACCTAAAGTAGTTTATATCAAATAAGTCACACTTCGCCAACAGAAATCAGAATTTTGAAAGCGAGAGGAATTTAGCACACTATTCTTGTTATTAATAGGGTGCATTCTTATTATATATTAGGTATATACAAATATTTAAATAAACCCCAATCTATATTAAACACAAATAATCGCATTTCTTGTCATGTAATTAATTCTCATTTCAGGCTGTAAAATCAAAGCACTTCGCGCAAAGACGAATACTTACATAAAAACACCAGTACGTGGTGAAGAACCAGTCTTTGTAGTTACTGGTCGTAAGGAAGATGTAGCGAAAGCTAAGCGAGAAATATTATCTGCGGCAGAACATTTTAGCTTAATACGTGCTACACGCAAGCCATTATCCGACAACAGCTGTGAAATAGTTAATGATAGTGTGGATGGAAATAATTGTGGATCAATCGACTTCAGGAAGATACCGCCCGGCCCACAGTCTATACCAGGTCAGGTGACCAAACAGGTCAGAGTGCCCTATCGAGTTGTTGGTTTAGTGGTAGGTCCCAAAGGCGCAACTATTAAACATATTCAGCATCAGACACAGACATATATTGTTACACCATCTCGTGATAAAGAACCAATATTTGAAGTGACTGGTTTGCCTGACAACGTTGAATCAGCACGTAAACAAATTGAAGCTCATATTGCTCTTCGCACAGGAACTTTATCCACGTGTGGTGGGAATAACAACAGTTCTGTTATACTGTCAGGTTCGACAAATGATGTACTAGCCGTTCACAGCTTGAATCTTTTAAGCCAAATCCTAAATGACCCCTCAATAGATTCCGATTTACTTGTGTCTCTTTATAAAGCCGATCGCATGCGAAATACTCTAGAATGCGAAGAAGAAATAGGTGCTAAAGTGTCAGAAACGCCATACACAAATAAAATAAATTTTAATATCAACTGCTTGGAAAATAATTCCATAGATAAAGAGTCTTATATGAAACTTTTACAGGCTGATAACATACAGTTCCAAAATTTTAACTGGACGCACCAAATTCCTGATTACATAAATTTTCCAACTAATAATGCTAATTTGAAGAAAGCAAGTGAGTCTAACATCCTTACAGATGTAGATCATCTTAATCATCCATCATCTCTGCAAAAGCAGCACAACATGTTTACACCGTCACAGTCTATTTCTAGTGTAAACCATCAGTTGCAACCTTCACAAAAGAATCAGCCAATGCTTTTTGGCAACCTTGGTTGTTATATACAAACAATTAATATTGCAAACAATTCTACTGCTTCAAACAACACGAGTACAAGTGGTTTGACTCATATTAAGTATAGTAACTCGAATACACAAAACACTAGTGTGTTGACTGGTATGGCTCGGTCTTGTTCATCGGCTTCATCAACTGCGTCATCGAAAAGTGCAAATAACAGTGGTTGTGGTAGTAGCAGCCGACCAGAACTTATTAATATTTGGAAAAGTTTAGGTGATTCCCTTGATAAGGATGAAGGAATCGGAGATTCCCCAAATATTTGGACTTTACCTCCGCCATTGGCAACATTAACAGGGTCTCATTGTTCCCCGTCAACTTCAATAAGTCCGACTGATTCACTTTTGGGCGATATTTCTACACAAACCCACCTAAACAACATTGGCATGAATAACATAATAAACGAATCACATCACGAGACAGATAATATTAAAAATGTATTACAGCAACCCCAATTTAAAAGTAAGGATGTAATAGAATGTCCAGTTAACAATTCGGCAAATCAACGACGGGATTGTTTGATCTGTAAGAGTAAGAAAATAACTGCTGTTTTGGTTCCATGCGGTCACAATATGTTCTGTATGGAATGTGCCAATTGCATTTGTGAACTAGGGGATGCAGTTTGTCCCGTTTGCAGTTTAAGCGTTTATCATGCTATGCGTATACTAGCATAAGAATGTACACGCAGAAAAACAGTAAATGAGAATAATTAGATTAATTCAAATATTTATTAAAATTATATGTGACCCATTAAAATCTATAAATTATTAAGAGCGATTCCCTTTACGAATCTCAACAAATTTTGTCAATTGATACAGTTATGCATTTATGGTACATAACCAAGCGCGGCATCGTACATACATACGAAAAATTAACTGTAACTGAATGACCCAATAAATCATTTCCTACATAATAATTCATCCATAAAAATTATTAGACATTTTAATAATATACTAGAATTTGTACGCGCTTGAATAACGACACTTAAAAGTATATTTTTATATTTGAAATTATATTTTTATGTAAAGTATAAGGCTCCTGTATGTATCAGTTAATAGCATTATATGAAAAAATAATATATCCCTCATGCATTAAGAAACAGACAGTAATCGATTAAAAGTTACAACCTTTGTATGAGTAATTAAGGTGCGAGGTCGAAAATTTTGTCAAACATAATTGAGAATCACTTACACACAAATAAATAAGAATGTCATAGACACTTATCGTACATTTTTAAGTCTAGTTGTATTTATGATTTTACTTATGTAGAATATGTATAAAAATATATATCGAAATATAAATTAACAAAACGAGTTTGTTTCGATTTAATTCACAATTTATTTAACTTGGTAAGCAAGTACATCCGTATTCGTTGTGTGAGTTCTTACAACTAATCATAACAATTCATTTTTGCGGCGACTACGCCTTAATGCCTGACTTCCCTAAAAACTAGTAGTTGCAGCCGCGTGACCGCAAAGACATTTGGTGTAATCTGACTTCCGAAATTGCTTTTTTTTCTACCAAGCTTGCAAATACATTGACATCAAATCGATGGGTATGAAATTAGATATCGTTCGGAAGTTGCTGTCATGCGTTGACTTGTTGACGCATACTTAGCACCTTTCGGGTATTTACCGTTTGTACGACCACTGATGTTAACTACGCTCCTCCTTGAAATTAAAGTATCCTCTGCTTCTTTTACGATCTTCTTCAATATCACAGTGTTGGCCTTTCTTTTTTTTAGTATGATTGCTTCGATTATAACGGCAACAGTAGGTGAAGTGTGCCTCCTAATTGTAACAAACGTATCTTAATCAGATTATGCAGACTTGCTAAATGTTTCTCATATTTACAGAAAGCAAATATGGGAGTGACAATGTATCAATTGTGCGGGTTCTGCCTCAGAGTGTGATCGTGCTGATCAGTTCCAGCTGAAGTAAATACTGGCATTATGGTTATCTCCCCATTACGAGAAAAGTTTCCTAAATTAAGGGATCAGTAGGGTAATCTGGCTTGTTTTTTTTTTTTTTGATTTATGTTAATATCATGCGGAATATCGTGGAGTGTATACTAGAATCATGAAAAAATGTTGATAAATAAAAAACAAAATAAAAGTTTTTTTTTTTTAATTTTTCCCCATGCATTTTTACATAAATTTTGTCGTAACATTGTTAATAAGTTATAAAAATATAGGGACGATAGCCAGGCGTTTTGTGAACATTTAAAAGAAAAATTAAGCAAATTGGTTGAGTAGTTCGATCGGAATCAGGTCCACCAGTTTAAAAAAGTGTTATTTGAGAAAAACGCATTTAAAATTTGAGGTGTGCACTCCGAGCGCTCCGAACGTCGAGCGGTATTATTATTTTTGGGCCTTTTTCGAAACCTTCCAATGATAAAATGGGGTTCTTCATTAATTCCAAGGGTATAAGGAGACAGAAAATGCAAAAAAAAAATTTGAAAAATTACCCTACTGACCCCTTAAACTATAACTAATAAATTTGCTGAGTACAAATCTAATATCTTTTACCGACGGTGTGAAAATTAATGAAATCGGACGATAACCCCGCTCACTCCCCATATAACGTGACTGATAAAAACTACTAAAATCGCGATAAATCAATAACTAAATACGCCAGAGACATTAAATTTTACCACCGGGATGGTATAAGAAAGCTTTATGGAAGCCGGTGTGAAAATTGGACTATGGGTGTGGCACCGCCCACTTTTTGGTGAAATCCCATATCTCGGGACCTGTCCAACCGATGGTATATATCGGCCAATATGTTAGTTATCTCAATGAAAATAAGAGAGCATGGTTTCATAACATTGTATCTTTGTGCCTAAAATAGATAAATTTGAGCATAACCTTCGCCTAGCCCCTATAAAACTAATATCACAATTTTCCAACATCCGGCTGGCTTTGATTCTTGAAAGTTGCAAGAGTATAAAATGTTCGGTTGCACCCGAACTTAGCCCTTCCTTACTTGTTTTCATTTACCTTTTTGCGTATGTATGGAAATAGTAATAGTTTAAGATTTGTTTTAATGTCACGTAATGAGCGATAAGCTCTCTTATGTTCTGCTATTAACATTTCGTCGTCCTCATTAAAGACATCTATTAATGCAAAATTTCAAAGTACTTCTAAATTATTGAAAATTATATGATGTCCCATTCCGGACTCAAAATTTTTTTTGAGCGTTTTGAAAAAGTGTTCCCTTGTTCAATGATTATCTGGTTTCGATCAGATATGTTACCGTTAGGATGGTTTGTGTAAGGAAATCCTCACTATTTGTCACTGCACTTTTCGGTTCGTTGTTATCGTCGAGTTCGTTTGTATATTGTCTAGATAACGTGTCTGCTACCAAGTTTTCCTTTCCAGGTTTGTAATGAAATTGCGGAAAGAATTCTTCTACAAATGCCATCGTTTTAGTTTAAGTATTAGTAATTACGAAGTTTTTGAAGGCCCAGACTATTGCTTACAGTTCCTTTCTTTGGTTTGTGGCGCAGTTTACTTCTCTAGGTGAAAGGTTTCTAGAAAGCATTGTAATATGTCGTTGCACTCGCATATTAGCGTTAAATAATTTGGTTATGATTTTGTCAATATCCCTGATGTGTTTCATAACTGTTATAGAAAATACGGTTCTTGAGAAATGTTGAGATCATTTTTAAGAGCAAAAGGTAATCTGCAGATTCATACTTTCCATTATTGACTGGAAAAGCTGTATTTCCTCTATCTTTTTCTGCCAATTTAATTTGGTGGCAGCCTGACTATTTTTGTAAAGAAAACAGAGCTTCCCATATTTGTTAAAATTATTGTTGTGTCTAGGATTGGGTATCTGTCACTTATTGGTTGACTATTAGTTTCCCGAAAGTCTATCGCAAGTTGTGATTTTTTCTTGTCCTGTTCGTCAAATCCTGCTTAGGTGGATTGATTATGATAAAAATAGAATGCAAGAAATGATCTATTAGACCAGAAATGCATACGCGAGGCGCATTTTCACGATATTTCCTGCATAGCGACTCAATACATGGTTTGTTGCCTTGTAGTTTTATTTTGTTCGATCTCATCATATGGTAGCGCTTGACAATCCTGAAATGACCATTGAAAGCTCTTGTTTGCTTAAATAGATGAAGATAGGACAGTATCTGCGTATAGTGTGGGCTGGTTGTGTCCAAGTTACGTACCCCCCTGATCACCATTAAATTCTGGCATACTTTTAACTCAAACCTTGAATTCATCGCAAGTAATTCTTAGTGATTGAAATTCCTCTACACGAGAGGTTGCTTCAATATGAGACAATCTATTAGTTAATTCTATATATGTATGTAATGCACACACCTGCAGTTACATGAATCACATAGTTACCTGTATTATTTGATTCCCGTTTTTGTGCAAATTACATATAAATTTA
>NW_024396151.1:0-27521 GCF_016617805.1 Bactrocera tryoni
CCGTATGGTCTTATGGCATCCAAATCAGGGGTACAGCAAGTAGATCCAACATAGATATAATTCAAAGGTTCCAAAGACTAACGCTCCGTGGTACATTAAAAATATTCATCTCTATAAGGATCTTAGAATATCTATGATGATTGATGAAAAAAAAGATACAGCTCAAGCTACATAACAATATTAAACAGGCAACCTCACCCATACGCCATAAACTTGTTAGACAACAACGACGACACACGACGATTGAAAAGACTACATCCTCTAGACCTACCATTTAGACTGTAAGAACTATCTAAGTATAAAATAATACTGTAATAATATTAACAAACATTACGTAATTTATGTAGAACTTAATGCATCAATGTGAATCACAATAATCTATTAAATTTACTAATTGTATTGCGATAGATTGTAAACTAAAAATAAATTCATTCTTTGTTTACACAGTAGTTTTTTACAATGGAAAAAGTTGAATATCGAGCAGTGATAAAATTCATATCTTTGGAAGGTGTAGCACCAAAATTAACAAATGTTAAAAGAGCATAATGATTGTTCAGCAACAATTAGAACAATAGAAAGATGGTTTGCTGAATTTAAACGTGGTGGTACAAGTCTTTAAGACGATCTACGTGAAAGACGTCCAAAAAGCGCATCAACACCAGAAATCATGGCCACAATGCATGATATATGATTTTGGAAAATCGTCAATTGATTGAGAGAGATTTAGTAAAGGCTCTAAACATCTCATTAGGCAGTGTGAGTCATATCTTTAGTGAAATTTTTGGTTTCCGAAAGTTGTGTGCACAATTTGTGCCGCAATCACTAACAATGAAACAAAAACACATTCGAATGCGACTTTCATTTGAAGCTTTTTAAAAAGGATAAAGTGGATTTTGTGCGTCGATTCATCACTATGATTCATCCGGACAATGCACCGTGACAAAAAAGCATTTTGACAATGGCTAAATCCAGGAATTAAAGTACGAGTTATTGCAGCATCCCCCGTATTCATCAGATTTGGTTCCCAGTAACATCCATTTGTTTCCAGAACTCAAAAAATGTATGTGTGGCAAGCGTTTTTCATCAAATGAAGAGGTCATAACGGCTGTTGAAGCATATTTTGGAGCAAGTGTATTAATGTTCAGGGATATTCTTCGTCTTTACTGGCGTAGAAATCGCTAACGCGGTTATAGCCGAGTTAACAACAGCGCGCCAGTCGTTTCGTCTTTTCGCAAGGTGGCGGCAATTGGAGATTCCAAGCGAAGTCAGGTCCCTCTCCATCTGGTCCTTCCTCTTCCTCCATGTCCCCGTCGTATACCTCACACAGCTCATCGTTCCATCGAATGCGATATTCGCCGTGGTCAACGCGCAAAGGACCATAAATCTTTCGCAGAACTTTTCTCTCGAAAACTCGTAACGTCGACTCATGAGATGTTGTCATCGTTCATGCCTCTGCACCATATAGCAAGACGGGAATAATGAGTGACTTATAGAGTTTTGTTTTTGTTCGTCGAGAGAAGACTTTGGCAAAATATATCATGCGTTAGATTTCGAGGCTGATGTTGTTGTTGGTGTTGATGCTGGTTCCAAGATAGACGAAATTATGTACAGCTTCAAAGTCATGACTTTCAACAGTGACGTGGGGGCCTAGTCGCGAGTACGATACCTAAATTCCAATCGTTGGGCATGCTTTCGTCCCGCCATATTTTACAAAGAAGCTGATTTATGCTGATGTATGCTTCTTATCAGTTGTTCCCCGCCGTGTTTGAATAGCTCGGCCGGCAATCCATCGGCCCCTGCTGCTTTGTTGTTCTTCAGGCGGTTAATTGCTATTCGAACTTCTACATGGTCGGGCAATGGAACGTCTGCTCCATCGTCATCGATTTGGGAATCGGGTTCGCCTTCTCCTGGCGTTGTGCTTTCACTGCCATTCAGCAGGCTGGAGAAATGTTCCCTTCATAATTTAAGTATGCTCTGGGCATCGGTTACTAGATCACCTCATTGGGTTCTACGGGTGTTCAGGGAGATTATACTGAATAGCAAAGTGTATTTTGAATCATAAAATTGTGTTTTCCTTATTAGGACATCCTGCAAAACCGATATTTGCAGTATAAACACAGTTATAGGCACTGAGTTCTTCATGTTAATGATAAGTGGACTTCAAAAAGTAAAGTCCGATTATTACTTTTGTTACTGTATATTCATGAACTTCTGCAGCCTAAAATGGTGTCATATGGGAAAAGGATGTGGTTGTAGTTAGATATCGTCCGTTTTTAATCTGCACTTTTTTTAAGGTACCAGGGATCACGCTAATCGCGATGAGTCGAAGCAAACGATGGCCAAGGCAGTATTGACGGTCACTTAGGTTTTGCTAGGTGTTTGGTGACATTCGCATAGATTTATCTACTCTCACTGCCTGTCAACTGGTTGTCCGAATAAAAGTATTAACGCCCAAAAGCAGCCAGCTTTGACAAAAGGGGTGTAGAAAATGCGTTCTATCAAAACACTCATCGATAGTGACTCGCTAGAAGATCCGGAATCTTGATTGGGAGGTTTTTATACATCCTCCGTATACCGCGTAGCAAATCGATGCATTTCTGGTCTAAAGCTGATCGTTCTATTTATGTTAAATTTTTATAGAATATACGATACTAAATGAGAATTTCATTGCATTTGAACTTAAGTAGACTCTTACTGGGCTAAAAGTAATCTTGAATTTATTCGCATTTCAATGTTTCTTGTAATTCACGCTTTCTGGATTTACTAAAGACCAGATAAGTAACGGATGTATGTTGCTGATTAACAGTAATTTATAAATCCAATACTTATAGCCATCAATTCATCCACTAACAGCTGTAGAGCAAATCCATTTCCCAGCGTATTTATTTGCTAACTAAAACGCTATCTCACGGATTGTGGAATTAGGTCCGCGATCTCTACGTAAATTTGTTATAATCGCTTGCAATGGCATGCAACAGTCGTCCTTTCAATCTTTTGCGCTGACTTACAAACATACATATGTATGTATGTATTGGGAATGGAAATTTATGCCTCAGCACGCAACGGAACTTAGTTAGGAGAGAGATTTGCTTGCTGTTTGAAAGTGTACAATGTAACTGTCCATGTGGTAAGGCTCTTGTGCAACACGCCACATTACAAAATACACGCATTCGCTAAGTGCAGATGCGTTTTATCTTCGATTTTATGCATAGACTCGCTCGGCGTGTGACATAAAGCTGGTCAGCTTGCTCATAAATGCAAACTGTTATTGTTTCACAAATCTATGCTGTTAACGGACGGCTGTGATTCTACATAATTAAAAATCACAAACTTCTCATTTTTTATTGCGAAATCCAATTCACGTGCATGTCGTAATATTGGGGGTTGAGTTTAATTTCTATTTCGACCGATAAAATTAATATGACCCAAGACGGTTTGGTATCGCATACTACAAATTTAAAAAAAGGGAAATGCGATGAATCATCTTTTGCTCTTTCGGAGGTTTTCGAATATAGTGTATTTAGTATCGTAAAGGTGATTTGTGTTCAACCAGGAGTCGGTTAAGAAGAAGAGTTTTGCGTTCTCGCATCTCAACAATAATTTCCCAATGGTTTTTAGTTATGCCCAACTTTCAAAATACAATTGGTCCGTGAGTAATAGCATTTTGGATGTCGCAAGTTTTGGTACTTTGTAAAATGTCAAAAAGTGGGCCGAAGAGTATTACAATTGCTTTATGTAAGTTACAACTGAAAGCATCAACAAGTAAGGAAGGGCTAAGTTCGGGTGTCACCGAACATTTTATACTCTCGCATGATAAAGTGATAATCGAGATTTCATTATCAGTCAATTACATATTTTTCAAATACCGTATTTGTGTAAAGTTTTATTCCGCTATCATCATTGATTCCTAATGTATATACTCGTATTATACAGAGAAGGCATCAAATGGAACTCAAAATAGCTTTATATTGGAAGAAGGCGTGGTTGTGAACCGATTTCATCCATATTTCGTACATGTTATCAGGGTGTTAATAAAATACTATATACCGAATTTCATTGAAATCGGTATAGTAGTTCCTGAGATATGGTTTTTGGTCCATAAGTGGGCGAGGCCACGCCCATTTTCAATTTTTAAAAAAAGCCTGGGTGCAGCTTCCTTCAGCAATTTCTTCCGTAAAATTTAGTGTTTCTTACGTTTTTTGTTAGTCGGTTAACGCACTTTTAGTGATTTTCAACATAACCTTTGTATGGGAGGTGGGCGTGGTTATTATCCGATTTCTTCCATTTTTGAACTGTATATGGAAATGCCTAAAGAAAACGACTCTGTAGAGTTTGGTTGACATAGCTATAGTAGTTTCCGAGATATGTACAAAAACTTAGTAGGGGGCGGGGCCACGCCCACTTTTCCAAAACAATTGCGTCCAAATATGCCTCCCTAATGCGATCCTTTGTGCCAAATTTCACTTTAATATCTTTATTTATGGCTTAGTTATGACACTTTATAGGTTTTCGGTTTCCGCCATTTTGTGGGCGTGGCAGTGGGCCGATTTTGCCCATCTTCGAACTTAACCTTCTTATGGAGCCAAGGAATACGTGTATTAAGTTTCATCATGATATCTCAATTTTTACTCAAGTTACAGCTTGCACGGACGGACGGACGGACGGACGGACAGACGGACGGACAGACGGACGGACGGACAGACAGACATCCGGATTTCGACTCTACTCGTCACCCTGATCACTTCGGTATATATAACCCTATATCTGACTTTTTTAGTTTTAGGACTTACAAACAATCGTTATGTGAACAAAACTATAATACTCTCCTTAGCAACATTGTTGCGAGAATATAAAAAGCTTATAAAATGATTTTGCATGAGCTGGAATCGTTATTAATCGAGATTACTGACATTCCAAATATAATGCGGGAACCCGTTGGTCATATCATTCGTAAAGATAATCTTTGTGAGTACAAATATGAAATAAATTTTAAATTGACGACGAAAAATATAATTAAATTAATCTTTTCGAGTAGTGTTTGGTGTGGGCTATGAATAATAACAGGGCTACATCATTTAACAACGGTGTTCCTTTGACGTTATCGGAGTATACTGCCCACTTTGAACCGAATAAATAAAATTTGTGACAATGAAACATACATATATACTTGTATATACCATAAGTACATATATTAAAGCAAAAAAAATGCAAAAAGTAGAAACCGGATGTGCAGGAAAGGTTTCTTATAATTCTGTTCAAATGTTTAATTTCAAAATATTGCGAACAAGAACTATTACTACTGTGAGCAAAAAATAGTATGACTGTTTAATTTGAATTTCGCGCGAAAACCCATTCGTCGAAATATTTTTGTTTTCTATATTGGTATGACTGTCAGTGACATCTGTACCAAAAGTCACTTTAAAATAATCATTAGTATTTAGTATACACTTGTCTTTCTGAAGTACATAAAGTGCATTCGACGATTTTTCCGATGAGTGAAATTATTCAGCAAAAAAGTTACATTAGTTTTTGTGTGCGGAATCAAATTTCTGGGGCCGAAACGTTCGGAACGTTGGAAAAGACCTTCGGTAATAATTGTTTATCGCTCTTGATTGATACAAATAATTCGAGAACACATTAACGACGAACCACGTTCAGGACGGAATTGGTACATGAAAATCGACGTCAAACAGCTAGAGATCTTACTGGCATCGTTGGAATATCGAAAGGATCAGTGAAAGCCGTTTTGAAAGATCATTTAGGTCTGAGAAGAGTTAGAGCACGATTTGTTCCAAAATCTTTCGCTTTTTTTAAAAACAGCGTCGCGTTAACGTCTGTGACACAATGCTTTCCGTTTACCAGGAGTCATGAAACGTATTATTACTGGCGATAAATCTTGGATATATGCCTAAAACCTACAAAACGAAGGATCCGAATATCGTGACAAAAGTAAGCAGAAACTGAAAAAACCACGTCAAAGTAGATTAGAAATTAAGATTATTATTGAGGTGTAGTGCACTTCGAATTCCTTTCGACCGGCCAACATATCAACAAGGAATACTATCTGAGTGTTATGCGTCGTTTGTGCGAAGCTATTTCTTAAAAGAGGTCGAAATTATGGGCCTACAACTCTTGGATTTTGCACCACGATAAGTAAGTTAAGTATTAATTTAAAATACGTATTTTACCAAAGTAATGACTGTTCTGGAAAGTGAATCTAGGAAAAGTTTTGTGTTGATTGTCGATAAATATACTCACAAGTTAGCCTAACTCTGGTTTTAAGCTTACTGGCTACTTCAGCGTCTTCAAGGCGTGGGTTGCCGCCATTAAAGTAACATTAGAACGTTCAGATTGTTAACTATCTACTCCGATAGTAGGGCAGCGATATTTACCTTGAGTTCGCTGACTGTGCGCTCAAAGCTAGTGAAAGGATGTCTAGGCTCCTCATCTCCAACAGCGAGTTATTTGAGCAGTATCACAGGAAACTGTTAGGCTTATGAGCTTTGAGGTCAAGTACATCATATGGAACTCCTTTGGTATATTGTGCTTTCCTACTGGACTGTGGGTCCTCAGACCAAATCAGCAAGCGCTGGTCGATTACCAGCAGCTGTGCATCTGCAAGGTATTTCTGGATCAGGGTAAATCGCAAGAGATATGGAACTAAAATAGCTAAGCAGATTTGAGATAGGTTCAGGGAGGTTTTACCAATAGCTGATTGTAACTACAGGACTTTTACGTTTGGCATCACAAAGAACTGTACATAACAGTCTAAATGTGATTCAACTCTAATTCTGGCAAACTCTGCAATTATCTGGCTAAATTTTAAGATAATGTATGAAATTTTAGTGCAACAAAGAGAGCGATCCCGTCAAGGTTCAAAAGAGATGAAAAAATTGATCGAGTTAAGTGGGATTGTCATATGATGGCAGATTATTACTGGTCTTCTTTAAAAGAATTCTGTCAAATGAAAAAGTATATAAGCAACGCTTATAAAAGTTGTTTTATTGAAATGCACCATATGCAAGTTCACGATATTTGCCTCTCTGTTTACTTCTAAATATCCTTATTTGTCAACATAATTTTGATAATTATTTTTCGGGATTTGGCAACACTAGTGTTGCAATCTGAAACTGATAATTTTATTGTAAAGTTTGACATTTTTAATGTTATACATACTCAGAAAGCTTTGACGTACTACCGCCATTTGTGTTGTGTACAGTAACTTAAAATATCCTTCTCGACCAAAAAATGGCAATTTATCAATCGCTCAAAAAAAGCTTGTGTCCATTATTCCTTATTCGAATACGTAAATGATAAACTAATAGGTCAACGTTTTGAGACCCCAAAAGAGGCTGTTGATGCTTTCAAAAGGCATGTTTTAGAGATACTTCGAGCAAAATGAAAAAAATACTTCGACGAATGGTTCAAACGCGTTCAAAATTACATAGATCTTAATGGAGAATATTTTGTAAAACAATAAAGCGATTCTCATTGGTTGATATTTGTTTTTTTCTCGAATCCCGAAATATAAAACGCAACCTACGTATTAATAAATCTGTTATTTTGTTGCTTGTATAAAAATAGAGATTTAAAAGCAAGCCAGAGCAAATATTACAAAATCCTTAATGGTTTCATGAATTTTAAGCACAGATATATCCATAGTCGTTCTTATACCTATAACTGTAATATTAGCACTGAGTATTCAAAATTTAAACATTTTTACCAACCATTAAACAAAAGGAATCATTTTCTTTGCGCTTTCTAAGAAGCAAAAGATATCAGTCTATACAGAAGCTTATTCTAGGTACATTCTACCAATCCAAATTCTTGCTACTTTGTTGCTCTTACGCAACAGTCAATTGTTCGTGCGCACCCATTGAGTTGTTAAGAAAACATACTTTCGCTATTTACAAGAACGGCAATGGCACTTTGAATGCTAATTAGCGACGATTATTTGCCTTGTTAATTATCAATTCTGGAAAGCATAACAGAAACATTACTGTTATCCTTGTGAGTTTCATTTTAGTTCGCAGCGCGAACAGTAGGCTTCCTTGTTGTTATAATTTTTTTCCACTGTCAAACACAAAGGCAAACACATTTGAGGCAAGCTTCATTGAAGCGAAAGGTAAGTAAATTTTCAGGCATACCAAAATAAACTTGGCGTTTTTCTGAGAGTATAGAAGAGTCTCTAAACCCAAGCCAATATACCCACTGAGTATTTATATTAGAGGAACTTCTTGTGATGCACACACTTCAATACATATAAAAGCTTTATATAACTACGTGAAAAGCTTGTGGATGTAAGCTTTGCATTTTGAGCGTTGTTGTTGCCGTTTTTATACTGCCACTTTTTAGATCGAGTAGCTTTTGTCTACACTTGTTTACTTAACGCGACTTTTTGCTCCTCTACATTCATTATATTCAATTTTCCTTTTGCCCATATTTAATACAGTTTATTATGAAATTCATGTACTTCTCCTTTATTATGGCATAAATTGAAATGCAAATCACAATGCACAAATTCATTAATAAACATTAAGCGCACTAACGAAAGTCAACGCGTCCATACTCTCATGTACCTGCATGTGTGTGTGAGAGAAAGAGAGATGTGGAAGCGTTAGCCAGGGTATGGTATAAGAGTGTTAGTGGATCAGTAAGTGAATGCTCTAGACAACATACACACACACACATTTAAGTAGTGAGAATTTTAAATTCATTCAAAAAGCTCGAATTCGATAAAATACGTTTACGGAACTTGAGACGATTATATTGCCAGACGTTCGCGTGCACACAGAGTGGGCCCCTTTTTATATATTGACTTGAGAAAAATTTTAGATATCTTGATGAAACTTGGTATGCGGCTTTCTTAGTACAAAAAAAATTACGTTTTTCTAGAAAGGCTTAATCGGACCACTGCTACGCTCACAAATCGCAATTAACCGTAAAAATATAAAGTGACATAACTAAGCAGCAAATTAAGATATAAAACTATAATTTGGCACAGGCGATCGCAGTGGATAAAAATTATGAAAAAGTTGGCCCCGCCCTCCAATAAGTTTGATTTATATATACACACCTAGGACAACCAAATTCGCCCAGCACGAATACTACAAAAATTCCTACCGATAGTGTGAAAATGGATGAAATCGGATGAAAACCCCATTCCCTCGCGCAGTAAATCAATAACTAAATGCGCCAGAGATGTAAAAATTTGCCGCCGGAATGTTATGATAAGGCTTTATAGGGCCGAGGTAAAAATTGGGCGATGGGCATGGCCCGTGCGTAGCTTTCTTTTCATTTTCCAGTATCACGTTGTGAATATGAGCGAAATCGGACAACAACCACGACTACTTCCCATATAGCACAATTTTGAATTCCACTTGATTCGTTCAGTTTCCAGTACACAAATCAAAAGGCCATTATTATAACGGGATAAAACTTTGCACAAATAATGCCCTTAGTGTGCCAGCTTATGACCATAAAAAATCCAACAAAAACTGCTCAAGCCCTTTGGTACCGAATATTTTGACCAATGTGCCAGATATATAATTAACAATCAAGGACAATCCTTCTTTGACAATGATATGTCTGTATGTCAAAAATAGGTTGAATTGGACCAATACTTCTCTTAGTCCCCATATGCGTCATATAAAGATTTTCGAAATTCCAGGTGACTTTGTACAGCATATATCGGCCAATATGTGAGTTATCTTAACGAAAATGAGAGAACGCATTTTATTCATAAGAGTGTATCTTTGTGCCTAAAACTAATAAATTTTGGGCGAAAACTTGACTTATCAAGATTTTCGAACATCCGGGTCACTTTACTCTATACTTCGCTTTATACTTTAAAGTATGTATATCCCTAGCTTTCATTCCTGCAAGTTGCAAGAGTATAAAGTGTTCGATTGCACCCGAACTTAGCACTTCCTTCTTTGTTGATTATGTTTTTTGATCGTCTCAGCGGAACAGTGATGATGGTGACACAAATAATTTATAGGAGCTTATATGAAATTATGTAAATGCTAATTGATCCATTAGAAAACCGGAGCGATGGCAAAAAATCCTCAAAGTAAGTTGTTATGGTTTTCATTTTGTTTGGCGCATTAAGTCGTTAAATGAAGTATTTCTAGACATCTTACTTCTTCTTCTTTATTGGCGTAGACCGAGTTTACAACAGCACGCCACTCATTTCCCCTTTTCGCAATTTGGCGCCAATTCGAGATACCAAGTGCGGGCAGATCCTTCTCCAACGGAGTGGAGAGGCCTCGTCGGGTACTGCGTCGAATACTTTCAGAGTTGGAGCGATTTTATCCTTTCGGACGACTTGAACTAGCCAACGGAGCCGCTGTCTGAACTATGTCAAATGTCACTTGTACAGCTCATAATGCCATCGAATACGATATTCGCCGCCAAGGCGCAAAGGACCATAAATCTTTCGAGGAGTCTTTCTCTCCAAAACTCGTAACATTCACTCTTCAGATGTTGTCATCGTCCATGCCTCTGCACCATATAGCAGGACGGGAATAATGAGTGTCTTATACAGTTTGGTTTTTGTTCGTCGAGAAAGGACTTTACCTTGCAAGTGACATTGTTGTTGGTATTAATACTGGATCCAAGATAGACTAAATTATCTACGACTTCGAAGTTATGACTGTCGACAGTGACATGAGAGCCAAGTCAGGAGTGCGACGACTGTTTGTTTGATGACAGGAGATATTTCGTCTTACCCTAGTTCACTACCGAACCCATTTGCTACGCCGCCTTATCCAGTCTAGATAAAGCAGAACTAACAGGCTATTTTAGTCAGTTATTTCCTTGGATCGTTCTACTTATACTCGTCTAAAAAATGTTTTTAAGATTTAATAGGCTGGTATCCTCATTCAACCCAAATATCTTTTCGGTTAGTATTTTTTTCACAATTTGGAAATAAAAACGAGTTTCTATGGATGGAGACCAGAAATCAGACGTGAAGCAGTTTATAATAGAATGCGAACAAATTATATGAGCACGTTTCCTCTTCTTCACGCAGTCAATATAGATTGCACCTTGTGAATATGAGACTTCGCCATGTTCGGAGCAGTATATTGGATGAAGTCCACTGTATCGACTATTTTCTTGTTTTTAGTGTGTACCAGTGCATTTATGTACCGAAATGACGGATTCCGCTTTAACAATCGTCAGCTTACATTTTTCATATTCCCCGTAGAGTTCGATATGCCATTTCATTCGAATTGGAACATTGTGTTATATACAGGAACTATATTTTGTAGCACTGGGAATAGGTCCTCCAAAATTAATCCAAATGTATGAAGTAGTAATCTATATACTGTGCCTTTTGAAGTTATCGACTGTAGCCAACGCTGAATAAATTGTTTTTACCAGACTCCACATTCAACGGACGTACACCCATACCAGCAAACTAGAATGAAAGGAGGAAAGTTCTAAAACAAATAAATGCCAGGACACTAAAAATAATACCCAAATAATTAGAAAACTTTAACTGTTTTGATTACTTTCTTGCCAATGTCTGGCATTTTTTCTTTCTCATTCCATTAATTTTTCACTGTTCCACAGTAAATTAGAAAATCGCTAATTTCTATGGCAATAAACTTAAAACGTCACTCCAGAATGGCACACCATCAATCATCTGTGTGCAGACAATAGAGTTTCGCTGCCAACAAATCAAGCTGTCAACTCGTTCCGTACAAGACGCTCGCAACAGCGGAGACACTGCTGAACTGAAGCAAAGACAACAATGGCAACCTTTTCATATGACTATCTGTGTTGGCAATATTGTCGCGACTGCATAAGTAAATGTAGCATTGCCCAACTGCGCTGAGCTCGGTTCACAAAGCCGTCATTTCACATCTCAGCAAGTAGGCAGACAATTGATTCGGACAATTGCTGCGGCGGAGTTTTCGAGCAGCTGCTCATTGGCGCCAATCACTGCAGTTGGAAAACAGATATACTATATACATATAAGTATAAAATATTTGTATATATTAATATGTAAAATACGACTAGCAATTGCCGCAGTAGTCAATGGCCAGGCGCGCATCAGGGCGTACTCTGCAATGTGAAAGTAAAAACTATGAGCTGTATAAGAATTGGAGAACCGCCGGGTTCTGATGTGAGAAAACATTGTTTCGCGTGTGGGCGGTAATAAAACTAATCAAACAGTTATTATCAACAAAGTAATGAAATGGTTTCTGGAAACAATTCTGAATTCATTTGCCAAGTCGTTTAATTGTAAATAAGGCTTCATCCTGAGTAACGAATAGTTCTCACCCAAAAAAATTCCAGTGAAACCTGTTACAGTGCATCAAAAACAAGTTTTTCTTTTTTTGGTAAATTCGGGGGAAACTCTTGCAACATGTTGCTACAAATATTGGCCGATATATGCAGTACAAAGTCACCCGAAAGTTCAAAAATCTTAATATTAGGCCCGCTATATGTATTATTTACATCTTGATTTGTGTTCTGGAAAGTGAAAAAATTAAACGGAATTAAAAATTGTGCAATATTGGAAGTTGCCGAGGTTTTTGTCCGATTTTTGTATTGTTATATAGGAATATGAGGAGAATGGCACGTACTAAATTTAGTCGAAATCCGCTTGTCGGGTTTCGAGATATGTGATTTCACCAGAAAATGGATGTTGACATGCCCATTGTCAAATTTTAGACCGGCTCACATAAGCCCCTCCCATACCACCTCGGAGGTAAAATGTAAAGTATCTGGTTATTTATATATAAAAAAGTTTTGGAACGGAACTCAAATTGTTATCATTTAAAGCAACAAGCTTTTAGGTAGACGACATCACCATCGCTATCATTTATAACGAACTAGTGAATAAAAATATCTTACATGTATAAGCCGAAAGTAAATAGCAGTCGACCATATAAGTGTTTCCAGATGAGCCGAATCCAACAAAAATTGTAGCTCACGAAGGACGTCCAAGCAAGTGGTTGCCTGAATTTTTGGAAAAACTAGCCATGTCAAAACCATTACACTTGAACAGTTAATTCTGAGTGGTACATAGTTATTTGTTTGTCAGTTGTTTTTTCAAGAAATCAAGAAAATCAACCGCCGAAGATGGACAATGTGAGCTTACACACATCAACTAAAACAACAGCATTTTGGAGCACCCGAAACAGCGATTTTATGAGTCGTTCACCATATAGTCCTGACCTAGCACCGAATGTTTTCCTTTTATTCCCGTATGCAAAAAATAAACTAAGAGGTCAACGTTTTTCGACACCTGAAGAGGCGGTTGATACGTTCAAAGTGCATGTTTTAGAGATACCTCAATCAGAATAGCAAAAATGCTTCGACAATTCGTTCAAACGCTTTCAAAAGTGTACAGCTCTTAATTGAGAATATTTTAAAAACAAGAAAGCATCTTTCAGTGATTAATATTTGCTTGTATTCTATAAACAATGTATGGAAGCCAACGTCTCCTACATAACTGTTTGGCTTTATAACTGAACCCTCTTTCGTTTATAGATTAGTAAATTAAAAACTGCAAAAAGATCACACAAATACAACAGAGCAACGCTTTGAGGAAAGCCTAAGTGAAAAAGGAATTTACACTTCCGATACCTGCTACACCTGACAGATTTGTGGTGGTGAGAAGCAACTGCACATTCGGAAAGATTTCATTGCTACGCTCACAAGTGTTTGTGATTGCATATTAAATGCTACTTTTTGAAAATACCTAATATTCTGAGTGTCTGAGTGTGGGCGAAACGAAATTTTAATTATCAGTGTGTGTAAGATTACTTGGAATTGGAGGTAAAGGTAGGTAAGGTAAAGGAAGATGGGGTCATGTGTAGAAGTTCACGCAAGTGAGGAGAGTTCTCTGATCGCCATTCACATGGGAGTGGCCAGAAACGATTCTTTACATATGACTCAAGCAGCTCACGACTTCCGGTCTTTAACCAAGTATCCTCTGGGTAGCCTAAGAACATCCGTTCGAAGGTGAGCGAAAGTGAAAAGGCGAAACATCCCCTGCTTAGGGTTGTGCGCTGGGTTTGGGACCCGCCACGTAAAAAGCCTACCCCAATGAAAAACGAAAAACAGCCTCGGATGAGAAACCCCTATTTTGATGACGACCATGGCAAACGAAATAAGGGCAACGATATCAGGGCATGCATCTGGAATGTCCGGTCCCTTAATTGGGAAGGTGCCGCTGCCCAGGTGGTTGATGTCCTCGTGAAAATAAAGGCTGACATCACCGCCGTCCAAGAAATGCGATGGACGGGACAAGGACAGAGACGAGTAGGTCCTTGTCACATTTACTACAGTGGCCATATAAAGGAGCGCAAGTTTGGTGTGGGATTCGTGGTGGGAGAGAGACTCCGTTGCCGAGTACTATCATTCACTCCGGTTAATGAACGTCTAGCCACAATCCGCATCAAAACGAGGTTCTTCAACGTATCGCTGATTTGCGCCCACGCCCCGACGGAAGAGAAGGACGATGTGACCAAAGATGCCTTTTTTGAGTGCTTGGAGCGTACTTATGAGAGCTGCCCCCGCCACGATGTGAAAATCGTCCTTGGCGATTTTAACGCCAGGGTGGGCAAAGAAGGTATCTTTGGCACTACGGTCGGTAAATTCAGCCTCCACGACGAAACATCCCCAAATGGGTTGAGGCTGATCGACTTCGCCGGGGCCCGAAATATGGTTATCTGTAGTACTAGATTCCAGCATAAAGAGATTCATCAAGCTACCTGGCTGTCTCCGGATCGAAAAACTACCAACCAGATCGATCATGTTGTGATAGACGGAAGACACGTCTCCAGTGTTTTAGATGTGCGTGCGCTCCGAGGTCCTAACATCGACTCGGACCACTATCTTGTTGCACCAAGATTCGCACCCGCCTCTGTGCATCAAAAAACCCACGCCAACAAACACAAGGAAGGTTCGACGTCGACAAGCTGCAATCACAACGGACTGCCGAACGACTTTCTACTCGGCTTGTACTCCTGCTCTCTGAGAGCACTCATCAACAACTCGGTATATGGGAACTGTGGGACGGCATTTCAAATTCCTTACGTACAGCTGCAACCGAAACCATTGGTTTTCGGAAAGTGCAAAAGAACAGCTGGTACGTCGAGGAGTGCCGTGTCGCAGCGGAGAGAAAACAGACTGCCTACCTCGCAACGTTACGATCGACCACAACACGTGCGGGATGGGATAGATACCGAGAGTTGAAGAGGGAAGCGAGACGCATCTGCAGACAGAAAAAGAAAGAGGCCGAAATGCGTGAGTGTGAAGAGCTTGAAAAGCTGGCCGACAGGGGTAATGCTCGAAAATTCTACGAAAAAATGCGGCGGCTTACAGAAGGTTTCAAGACCGGAGCATACTCATGTAGAACCCCCAAAGGTGATCTAGTTACCGATGCCCAGAGCATACTTAAATTATGGAGGGAACACTTCTCCAGCCTGCTGAATGGCAGAGAATGCACAACACCAGGAGAAGGCGAACCCGATTCCCCAATCGATGACGATGGAACAGTCGTTCCATTGCCCGACCATGAAGAGGTTCGAATAGCAATTACCCGCCTGAAGAACAACAAAGCGGCGGGGGCCGATGGATTACCGGCCGAGCTATTCAAACACGGCGGCGAAGAACTGATAAGGAGCATGCATCAGCTTCTTTGTAAAATATGGTCGGACGAAAGCATGCCCAACGATTGGAATTTAAGTGTGCTATGCCCAATCCATAAAAAAGGAGACCCCACAATCTGCGCCAACTATCGTGGGATTAGCCTCCTCAACATCGCATATAAGGTTCTATCGAGCGTATTGTAGTGAAAGATTAAAGCCCACCGTCAACAAACTGATTGGACCTTATCAGTGTGGCTTTAGACCTGGAAAATCAACAACCGACCAGATATTCACCATGCGCCAAATCTTGGAAAAGACCCGTGAAAGGAGAATCGACACACACCACCTCTTCGTCGATTTCAAAGCTGTTTTCGACAGCACGAAAAGGAACTGCCTCTATGCCGCGATGTCTGAATTTGGTATCCCCGCAAAACTAATACGGCTGTGTAAACTGACGTTGAGCAACACGAAGAGCTCCGTCAGAATCGGGAAGGACCTCTCCGAGCCGTTCGATACCAAACGAGGTTTCAGACAAGGCGATTCCCTATCGTGTGACTTTTTCAACCTGCTTCTGGAGAAAATAGTTCGAGCTGCAGAACTTAGTAGAGAAGGTACTATCTTTTATAAGAGTGTACAGCTGCTGGCGTATGCTGATGATATTGATATCATCGGCCTTAACACCCGCGCCGTTAGTTCTGCTTTCTCCAGGCTGGACAAGTCAGCAAAACAAATGGGTCTGGCAGTGAACGAGGGCAAGACGAAATATCTCCTGTCATCAAACAAACAGTCGTCGCACTCGCGACTTGGCGCTCACGTCACTGTTGACAGTCATAACTTTGAAGTTGTAGATAATTTCGTCTATTTAGGAACCAGTATTATTAAGGCAATTGAAAAGTAAAGTCCTCTCTCGACGAACAAAAGCCAAACTCTATAAGTCGCTCATAATTCCGTCCTGCTATATGGTGCAGAGGCTTGGACGATGTCAACAACTGATGGGTCGACGTTGCGAGCTTCCGAGAGAAAAGTTCTGCGAAAGATTTATGGTCCTTTGCGCGTTGGCCACGGCGAATATCGCATTCGATGGAACGATGAACTGTACGAGATATACGACGACATTGACATAGTTCAGCGAATTAAGAAGCGGTGTCTACCCCAATTAAGAAGAAGAAGAAGAAAGGTAGCATTTGATGAAAGTATGGCTGCAAGTAGACAAGATTCCAGTTACATTTTCCATTTTCTAATCGAAAAATGAAAAATTGTAAATTCATATCTGATAAATTTTTCGATACTAGAATTTGTTAAATCGGCAAATAATTTTTTATGTTCGTGTGAAGTTTGATCTTCATGTATCAAGTGTATATTTCGCTGATGTTTATTTACAACGCGAAAAGTTTGTCTGGCGATTATTTTCATGGAAAAACAAATTGAATAAGTAGTTTGATTGAAACTTCCTATTTCCAAGGGAATCACGGCAACGGTATCAAGGACCCTACGTCCATCATCGCAGCATTACAAGGGCATATGTCGTCGAAGCTGTCCAACAATCTAAAGAAAGGCTGCCTCAATTTTTTATAAACCGCATTGAGCCTCACAAAACGCCCTTAATTTAAACCCTATAAATTGTCATATTTAAGCAGTAGATTAAAATTTCGATCTGAAATTTAGTACATGATATCATATTGTGACGGGAAACGGAGAAAACGTGGCTAAAACGAGCAAAAACTTGCTTTGTAGTTTATCGATAATTTATCGATAACATTTATGCCACTTTCAATTTGATTGTAGAACGTGATAATAGCTGGCTGTTGCTGGCTTCCTGTTTCAAGGTCGATTTTTGATTCGTTTTGAAAACAGGTGTACACAACCTTTATTAGCGATACAATCAGTTTATGATCTTTCAATAAATGATTAGCGCTCTCAATTGCAAAAAAATTATGCAAAGTAATATAAGTTTAATTAAGAAAACAAATTTATTTCTGTACATTGTGTCTTGAAATTCATCAATTTCTTTACCGGCTATGACCTACAAGTCAATTGTGTTTTGACGACCAGAACGCGCAAGTAGTAGAAGCCAAATGGTGTCTTAATTTCTACCAGTGTTCTTTCTGATTTTTGTTGTGGGTCGTTAGTAGATTGCAAACGAATATTTTCTTTGGAGTAATGCATTATGTCAGCAAACATATAAGCTGCATTCCAAAGTAAACAGTACTCAAAAAAAAACCAGAACAAATTGTTTTTTTCGGCAAAATTAATTTATTTTATTCAAAATAGTCTCCTTCTACTTCAATCCAGCTTTTTGGACTGTCCAAAAGCATGTCGAACGAGTGTTTTAGCTCGATGGCCGGTATGCCCGCCAGTATGCCGGTGAAAGCCTTTTGAATGGCCTCTACGTCTTAATAACGCTTTCCTTTCCTGTGTAAATGCATTTTTCCTAAAATGAAGAAGTCGCACGGTGCCATATCAGGTGAATATGAGGAGTGATTAATGGGTAAAATATGATTTTTGGTCAAATAATCGTTCTTCGAATGCTAGATTCTGAGATTCAATTTGTGCGGAACAAACCATGCACACACCTTTCGTAAGCCCAAATGTTCGATAAATCAATGTTCAATTCCATTCCCATGAATTCCAATGATGATTTCGGTTGAATTTTGATGACTTCATGCACAGTTTCGATGGAATTTCCGGAGATCACGAATTTTGATAGGCCCACATGTTGATCGTCATTTATGTCCCAACGACCACTTTGAAAACGTTGAAACCACTCGTGCACTCTGCTACGGGATATGCAATCATCGCCATAAACTTGTTTCATCAATTAAGTCTTGATGTACTAAAAAGTGAAAGGATCAGTAAATTTTTAAAATTTTGTTCTATGGGAAGTAGGCGTGGTTGTAATCCACACCGTTTTTTCCATTTTCACACGGTACGTATTTCACCAAAAAGTGGTCGACACCACGCCCATCGTCTAATTATCACACAGGCTCTATAGTACTTAGCCTCGCAAAAAATAGTTCAACAGTGTTTAAACGCGAGATCCTAGAAGCCAAGCTAGGGGCCCGCGACGCGAAATAATGTGCCTTCCAAAAATTAAAAATGTCGTCCACATCAAGAGCAAGAAACTAGTCATAGCTCGTTAATTTTCCGCATTGACAGTAATATGATGCTCGGCTTTATTTTTGAAGAAATGAGGACCCATGATTCCTGACCATAAAGCATACCAAACTGTATATTTTTTAAGGATTTAACAGAGTTTCAACAATTGCTTTTGTATTACACTGTGGAACATTTTTGGTATTATTGTCTGGGGGGTGAGAAATTCCAAGTCAGGATGATGGTACTAGGTCAGTATAGTAAAACCCTCAAAGGGTTTGGCGTTCGTATGTGTCAGTTTTTTTTATGACCTTTTAAATTTTTTCCTTATCTTGATGCTTTTTCGTTTAGTTGTTACATTTTGGCAAAAACATAGTTTAACATAACTCGATATGTCTCAAGACATAAAAAAAGGGGAAATTTCAATACTGATTTTGTTCAAACATACGAGATGTACTTCGGCCAAAATGTTATAGTGAACGAAAATTGGGTACCAAATATAGTGTGTAAAAGCTGCTACAACCGTCTAATGGATTGGAAAAATAGAAGACGTGAAAGTATGCCATTCGGTATCCCAATGACTGGGACTAATCCTGGCGAAGGTCACAATCCATTGAATTGCTATGCATGTGCGAATAAAGAAGCCGCAAAAAGGATAAGAAAAAAAATTTAAAAGGTCATAAAAAAACTGACACATACGAACGCCAAACCCTTTGAGGGTTTTACTATACTGACCTGGTAGCATCACCCTGACTTGGAATTTCTCATCCCCCAGATTAGCTGTTGTACTGTGGACAGTCATTTCGATATACAGAAGGGAGCATAGAGTATGCATCCCCTTATGATGTAAATATAATAACTAGTAGAGAAAGATTTCAAATAATAAATTTCTCGATCTGTTTTGCGAGTTTCCGAAAAGTATTTTTAGACACTATTCACTTTGCAAAAAGCAAATATGTTTGTAGACACCTCTTCGCCACACCACCGTATTCACCTCCTAAATATTTACGTCAGCTTAATTATGGTGCACTAATAATAAAAATAGTAAAAACTTTTTACTATTATCTAATTCAGCAAAGCAATATCTTTTACTAAAGAACACTATAACTAGGCAAATAATGCGTATTACATGTACAGCACCACCACCACCAACTAACACAATACAAGTACGTCAGTTAGAAGCTTCGACTGTAGAAACTTACCCTGCTATGGCATTGAATTTATTCTCTCGAGAATTGATAAGCACAACAAGAACTTTTGTAATTTGAGCTGGCAATATTCATAAGCACAACATAAATATTCAACTTGCCACAAACACTGGATGTGCGAGTAATCACATACGTATCTAAATATTCCAAACTATCCGAACAACAATACGAACACTTTCCTTGTAATTCTTTGTCCTAAGTCAGAGAAGAATGCATCAGTTAACGACTAGACCTTTTTATGCCCTGAACCGGGTACTACATTAAGTTTGCCATAAGGTTTGTAACATGCGAGGAAAACGTCGGAGACCAGATAAAAAATATACATTAATGAATATAAATACATTAGTCGAGTTTTTCACGGTTTTTTGTTTTTTTTTTGGGAATTCTGAAATGTTATTACCTCAACTTGCCAAAAATATGGAGCACCTGAAAGCAGATAATAAAGTTATAATTTATCTATAATACAAGAAGCGTTCCAAAGTAAACAGAACTTTTGGAATCTAGTGCCCCCTGGTGGCGCCATCTAAATGTCAACTGGTGCGTTAGAATCTGCTATCTTTATCGATTGTCCAGTGACAAATCATTTCATAGATTGGAAGTGAAGTTATTGCGATTTAAGTGCCAGTATGTTAATATTATCGCTGCGAAAATGAGCTTCGAACAAAGAGCCATCATTAAATTTTGTCTTCAAATCGATAAAACTTTTACTGAAACGTTTCAATTAATGAAACAAGTTTATGGCGATGACTGCCTATCCCGTAGCAGAGTGCACGAGTGGTTTCAACGTTTTCAAAGTGTTGGTGAGGACATAAATGACGATCAACATGTGAGCCAATCAAAATCCGGGCCAGTGATCACCGGAAATTCCATCGAAACTGTGAGTAAATTCATCAAAAATCAGCCGAAATCATCATTGAAATTCTTGGAAATGGAATTGAACATCTTCAAAACATCGATTTATCGCATTTTGACCGAACAGTTGGGCTTACGAAAGATGTGTGCATGGTTTGTTCCACACAAAGTGATTGACGACCAAAAATTGCTCAGAATACAACATTCGAAGAACGATTATTTGACCAAAAATCGTATCTTAACCATTAACCACTCCCTGTATTCACCTGATATGGCACCGTGCGTCTTTTTCCTTTTCGGAAAAATGCAATTACCCAGGAAAGGAAAGCGTTATGCAGACGTAGAGGCCACTCAAAAGGCTTGCACCGGCATACTGGCGGGCATACCAGCCAACGAGCTAAAACACTCGTTCGACATGCTTTTGGATCGTGCAAAAAGCCGTATTGAAGCAGAAGGAGACTATTTTGAACAAAATAAAATGATTTTGCCGAAAAAGCCATTTGTTCTGTTTTTTTTTAAGTCCTGTTTACTTCGGAATGTACCTTGCATATGTAAAACCTCACAGTTGAGGGCTATAATCCATAGTTCGCGAAAAAATGCTATAGTCACTATTTAAATAAGTTTATACTGGTTACAGGTTACTTTGGAACCACTTGATTTACTACAGGGAGAATTTAAGTATGTATGTAAGTTAACACGTGCCACACAAAAGCAAATGTCAAGTGGCTAAGTATCTAATTCGGTTGTGTGTGTACTTGCCACCGACTTAGAAATGCCGAAAAACAACGCCCGCGGGATTACGAATTTGCAAGAAACTTTGAAGGCTTCGACATTGGCAGATCTAGCTTGCTGCTGAAGCTAATTATCACATTCAGTATTTAGCACTTATTTTATGATTATTATTGTACCAAGCGCGTGTAACTTTTCCCCTGTGTGAATTTAGATGGCACTGTGTTCATTTGGTATAGTATTATGCTTGATTTCCTTGCCTGTACTAATAGGCTACTAAGAAATTACAAAATATTATAATGGGTAAGTCAATAATTCAGGTGCAATGGGCTTCAAACTTTGGCAGTGTGCGTAGTTTCATAACCTCAAAGTTTGCAATCGAGAAAACAATCCTTTATTTAAATAATTTTAGTTTCATACAGGCTCCGGCACTCGAAGTGTAACCAATTAAAAAAGCCAAAAATTCGGCTTGGAAAATTATTTTTATTTATTTTAAAGTACAAAATATGTGAAATTAAATATAAATTCAGGACCAATTCACTCTTGCTCGATATGACCACCTTTTGCCTTAACTATGGCCTTGTGCTGCCCAAATGTGACTTGCCGGTATTTTGGCCCACTCACGGACAATGACTTTCTTCAGCATCTCGAGACTGGTGTATTTTTTACTTCCGACCTTGCTCTCCAAAATGGCACAGAGAGAATAATTCATTGGATTCGCATCTGGTGAATTCGAGAGCCCTTGTGTGGTCGTAATGAGGTTCGGAACGTTGTTTTTCAGCCATTCTTAGTTCACTCGCGCTTTGTGAGACGATGCTGAGTCTTGTTGAAACGTCCATAGTTTGCGACCGATATGTTTGCTTGCCCACGGCTTCAAAGCAGCCTCCAGAACCTTTTCTCAATAATATGTCGCATTTACTTTGACGCCAGGCTCGATGAAAAAAATTGGAGAGCGCCCATCTGCGGTGACAGCGGAACAAACCATTATTTGTGGCGGGTGCTGCCTCTTGGTGGCCAACCGATGACTTAGATTCTCGTATGAACGGTCGGTCAAGTAAACTCCATCGTTTTGAGAGTTTACGAATTGCTCGATTGGAAGAATGTTTTCGTCAGAAAACACAATGTTCGGAATTTGACCGCTTTCCGCCAAGCGAAGCAACTGCCTCGCTCTCTCAAGTCTTACTTGTTGCTGCTTCGGTGTGAGATCATGGGCCTTTTGAAACTTGTAAGGCTTGACCTTGAGCTCATTTTTCAATATGCGTCGGATGCTGCGGTCGGATATTTTCAGTTCTTTAGCCATTTGATGGGCACTTCGTCGTGGATTTCGCTCAAGTCGCTTCTTCACTTTCCGAGCCATCTCACGTGACGTTGCAGTCTTTTGATGACCACCTCCATGGCGTTTTTCGATGCTACCAGTATCATTGTAACGAGTGATGGTGCGATAAACAAAAAATTTGTTCACTTCAAGGTGTTTGGGCTCACGAACAATTGCTGGCTGTGATTTTCTAGCTAAATATAAAGCAAACACACTATTACGTTTGAATTCCATCGCTGATTACTTTCTTTTGCGTTCACTTTTGGGAAAACGCTTTTGTACACTTGTAAACAATACTCCGAACATTCAGCAAATTTATAAACAGCTGATTCCAGTGCGACAGCTGCGCGAACGGTCAAAAGTTGGATACAGTTCGAGTGCCGGACACCGTACTCTTGCAACTTACAAGGAACCACTGGATAAATACCTTCAGGTGCCAACATAATTTTCAAACCAATTTCGAAAGAATTTAACATTCATTATTCGACGAAATCGTCAATAATTTACAAGTAAATTTGGTATTTTCTTAAGTCGTATTATAAATCATTTAATTGACTATATTTTACTTCACTTTAGCGAAATTTATAATAAAATTATCCTCAAACGAGCTATATTTAACATAAACTTAAACAAAGAGCCTGAATTTAACATATTTATGATATTGAGATGAAGTACAAACCGTTACAAAAATGAAAAAATCTTTTAAACCAGTTGTCCGATTTTTATAAACTAAAATATTTTATTAAAAACATTTATATTAAATGATGATGTTAATTGAGCTTCATTAAGAAATCTCACATATCATTAACAATACATAAGGAATAAAGCCAACCGGATGTTTGAAAAACATGATATTAGTTATATGGGAACTAGGGCAACTCCTTACCCTAATTGATCCAATTTAGGCAGAAAGATGTTCCCTTAGAAAAGAATTACGTTAACTAAATTTAAATTAGATTTATTGGCCAATATATGGGATACAAAGTCAGTCGGAAGTTAGAAAAGTTTAAAAGGAGGTACTGACTCTATTCAACTAATTTTTGACACATAGACATCAGGAAAGAATGCGACCGTTATTACAATTAAATATGTTACACATTAACCGATATTTTCAGCAAGACATGGCTGTCGGCTCCACATTTCCGGTATCTTGGGTTTGAATAGTTATAGTCCGATTTGGACAAATTTAGTCATATAGTGGAACAGCTTGAGCATCAACAATTGGCGATGCTGTGCCACTTTATGCTCTTGCAACTTGCAATTTGACTGCACCATTTCGTGATATAACACGTTCACCAAATATATTTTTCAATAAATCGATTGTAACATTTGCTGTGCGGCTTGTGGCGCCGTCCTGTTGGAATCACATATTGTCCAAGTCCATATCATCCAATCCGGGCCAAAAATATTCGGTTATCATTGACCGGTAACGATTCCCATTCACAATAATTTGCCGGTCTCTTGATCATCACGGAAGAAGTACGGCCCAATGGCATCACCGCCCATAAACCGCACCAAAGCGTAATTTAAAATTTTCTGGACTCAATAGCGACTCTGGAGTATGTACAAATGTACATTCAAAGGAATATAGAATTTCGTTGATATCCCGAACCGCTTTTGTATATTTTTTTTTTTTAATTTTTGTAGTGCTCATATTGAAAAACCCGCTCTTAAAGTTGAGTCTCCGAATTCCGGTTGAAAATTTTAGTAATTTCGAGTCGCTGTTGAATCGTATATCTTTCCACAAAAAATGGAAACCTTACTGAAGAAAAATGTTAAAAGTGTGGGAATATGGCTTTGTTTGCTGTTCCTATCGGTCTATGTACTTTTGTAAGGCCCTATTGAAAACCCTTATGATTTAAACGCGTCGACGAAAATTGTATTACTGTCATCATTAAATGAAATTTTTGATATAAGCTCAACCTTAAAGGTAGAATCGAATATATTGAATTGGTGTGCAAATCTTGAAGCAGTGGATCAAAAATCTTTACACCACAGTGTAACCACCAGTTGTTAAGGAAATTCATATAATTTTTATCTACTGTATATGTAGTACAATCGATACAATTAAGATCTAAATTTAAGAATATTCGAATGGCTTCTACGACTTCTGTTGCAGGAACGAATACGATAAACCCAATTTTTGAGAACTTTTTCCACTAAATCAAATCCTATGTCATAAATAGCACGTTCAATATTGACTTCTTAAGCTTCAAGAGAGTTCAATTTTTTGCTAAAGACCAATAACTTCAAATAACCCCACAAGAAGTAGTCTAATGGTGTTAAATCACAACTTCTTGGAGGCCATTATGTGTCACAATTTCTTGAAATAATCGAATCTCCCTACTTTTCTCGTAATAGGTCGGTTGTCTGGCACTTGGCACCGTATTGTTGGAACTACATGTTGTTTAGATCAACTTCTTCCAATTGCAGTCATAAAAAGTTGGTTGTCATCAATCTATACCGCTCTCCGTTTGGGTTTTGAGTTTATGGATACAACCCCAAATTTTTTATTAAAATCCGCCAGGTTGTGGTTTGAGGCAGTCCCAATTTTTGAGAACGGCTTGGATTCGACAAATTGCGATCTTCAGCAACACTTGCCTGAACGGCAGCAATGTCTTCATTACTTCGAGATGTTGTTTGTTTCTTGGCACTTGGGAACATTAGTCAGCTCTATATATTTACACAATCCATCTTTCAGATTTAATAAGCTCGAAATGTTAGTTTTAAAATATAATTGGTTAAATTCCTTTTAAAGGAGTTCTGCAGCTTCTCCAACTTATATTCCTTCTAACTAAATATGTACGAGTACAAAAATGCACTACCAAAGCATTTTCTCACTCGCGCACGCACACTCATAACAGCCCACAACAGCCGGTGCCGACAGCCACATGAATGGCGCCGATGAAAACGTGCATAAAAGTTGCATTAGTGCGAATGCAAAACTGTCATTGCGTTTCAACGTGGCACAAATGGCGCTCGGCTACAGAACACGGCGTATACGTAACATTTTAGCGAGTGCCAAGCTGACGAACTGACTGCAACGCGCAATTGCACTACAAGTGATGAATGTCAAATCACAGAAAATGTCAATAGTGCATTTTAACAAGCACACGTGCCACCAACAACGAAAATAACTTTATGCAGCAACGAGTCGGCAGCAACAGCAACAACGGCAAAGCCAAGCGCTGCCGTTGTAACAAAATATGTAAAATGTGTTTAACGAACTGCGTGTATTCGGCTGTCATTGCTTACAGTTGCGTTCCTAGTCAATTGCGCATTTGTAGCCGCCTGGCACGGCACGTCTCTCCACTCTGCCTTCATGATGGTTTAACTGCCGTGACCTGTCAAGTTCACAGTAGTTGGAATTTTTGCCTAGCATGTCGCCAGCTCTCAAATGCATTTGCAACACGACGGCGCGTTAATAGAGACAAGCATGTGTAGGACGGCGGGATTTCGATAATATTTACATGTATGCGCTCAAGTACATGCCATTGCAGGCACAAATCCGTTTTGTCACTGCACTTCTCTCTACTCATTCAGGCACTTAATCAATCACATTTCTATTTGAGGTGCTGACTGTCATTGAAAGCGTAATCTTTTATTTGCAATTTACGGCGCAGGGTATGTGCAACGGCTTAGTAAAGAACTCATTCACTTATGGCGACTGAAAATTTTGCTAAAACTACAGTTCACTGAGAACATTCTATTTTTAGCAAACTCAAAGCTAAAGCGTAGTATTTTTAGAATAGCTCTTTAACACTACTTTTGAAGCGATCGAGATTTAAAGCACATACTTCTCTTTGAAAACATATTTTTTAGGTTTTCATGTCGCTCAAAATACTAATAAAAGCGATACTGAAGACCCAGTGGCCTAAGCATTTAGACTAGATTTTTCTGCTCTTAAAAGAAGTTCCTATTCTGAAAAGTCTTATTTCTTACACTTTAAAAAACAAAACATGTTAGTGCTGCCAGCGATTTGGAGTAATTGCAGAACATCATCTTCATTCTCCATTGATTGCGGATTTCTCAATTATATCTTGTAGACCACTAATACTCTGACCATAAGTATATAATTTTCAATCTGGACACGTTCACCTAGCTTATAGGAATTTTACTATCAAGAATTAAGACTTGACTTTCATTACGCACTGGGATAGAATTCTTTGTTCCCTATCAACGCAGTGAACGAGTGTATTCAGATTCGTGTGCCAGCTGCCTTGGAGACCTCAGGTCAACTATAACCATGAAGGCAAAGTTCTTTGCATGAAAGCATTCTCGCAAGAAACCTCATTCCTTAGGATCTCCTTATTGCTTACTTTAGAAGAAATTATTCCCATAGAAAAATACTTCTTAGAGCGCCTCATGGAGTTTGATCAGTATTTGCAAATCTCTTGCACAAACGTCATAGACTCACGGTATTATCTAGTTAACTAGATCCCATCTTAACAAACTGTACCACACTGAGACACATTCTGGATTCATGAAGATAATTTTAAGGAAAGGGTTGACCACGCTATTAACGTTATTAAAAGTAAAATGTCTTTGTTTAGTAGGAGGGATAAAATCATGGAAATGCAACTGAAGCGGATATGAGGCATTCGTCTGCAGTTTGCATATATGGTGAAGATTGCAGAGCTTTAACTACTATAAATAGTCAGGTTTCGTGGAAGCCTAGTAAAGCAAACATTATATGAGTTGCGTTGGAAAGCT
>NW_024396152.1:0-58823 GCF_016617805.1 Bactrocera tryoni
TAGATGCCTTACTAAAGATGAGGATCAATTTCAGTATTTACTACAAGTAGTAAAAGAGCATCGACAGAGATATCCTAATTGTCATAAAAAGACTTTGCAATAAATATAATTACCTCATTTACTTTTGTATTATAATTTCTATTATAGTTGCTAGTTTTGGAATAAATAGTTAACCGTTAGGCTTGAGAACGCCCGCGGTTATTACTATATAGAGCTACACATCACACGAGCAACTTTCTTCTCCTGCCGGCAGCCATCGCGTGCACATATAATAACCACCGTACAATAACCACCACAAAAAAAATGAATTTGTTTCCATGTTATTTAAATGGAAAATAGAAAACTTGAAACAGGCACCTCTAAATATTAATATTAAGAGCTCATCTTTTGAGTGACTTTTTTCACATTTTCGAAAGTTTTTAGCCTGTTTTTCAGTTGAAAAAAAAGGTTGCCTCAGAATGACACACCCTAATACTTGTATGTGTGTGAACGATGGGGGATGTCCCAATGGGGTTTTATTAAAGGTTTAAATAGCGAAAATTGTAATGTTCACGCCGCTGCTACTGGGATAGCTTTCGAGCGCGGAACAGTAACGGCCGAACGTACAGTGGGCCTAGGAATAGTGGGCATCTCGGTATCGGCATATGCGGCCAAGCCGCCATTCGGTAGGGGGGAGACATTGATTGGACCTTGTGGACAATGTCAGGTGAGACTTGTTTAATGAAGTCCACAAACCGTATTTCGGTAGCTCTTTGAACTCCGATAAATGTTTTACCTATCGCTCATGATTTCTGGTGGAAAACCTCGTCGTCCGACAGAAGGGAGCAAAAGCCGCAAGAAAAGCCTCCGTCGTCGGATTCGTACATAACTCAAGTGTGTACTGCTTTTGTCGCAAACGAACAAAAGTAACCTAAAGTCATAGGGTAGGAGACAGCATGGACGCCTTTATCATAAAGGCCAGCAAAATATACACCTGTAGTGGTGAAGGCAGAGCAAGTACGCTTTCAGTGCAGAGTGCTGCGCAATCTGCGATCGCATTTTCTGTGCATAATTAAGATTTGCATAAATGCATTTCTTTATTTGGGGCTTGGCTGGAGTGTACAACTCTTGGACCATATGTTGCAAGAGGCGATGTTCGGCGTGGAGTATTAGTATGGATATATCTAATAAATAAAGTGGCAAACGGACACTTCTCTGGTATGATTATAAGTAGCGTTCGTATACGTTAGGTTTGGATGTAAGCCAACCATTCACGCAAGCAGACCCTTCCCAATGTTAGAACAAAGTGAGCTCTTTTTTATCAATAAACTGAATTCTCTTAGTAATGTATCATGGCGGAAGTAGCGCGTTGATGCGATAAGGGCGACCTTTGCTTTTTGTAAGTCTTGGAGTCAACTGCATCGCAGCAGAATAAGTTGCTCGCTAACTTTTGGTTTAAGCGCTCTAACTTGAGCATATAGGTGACTACCCGGAAAGCTCGGGAACGAAAATCGTTCAGGATCTCAGTGTCATCCATGGTTATGATGAAACAGTATGTTGTGCATGGGCGATTGTGGTCAAGAATCGTGAAGTCTGTTAACCATCGGGGCCATTCCACCAGGGTGGAGGTGACGAGATGCAGGTTTGAATCCTCTTGTACCTAGATCAGCAGGATTGCCAGCACTGGCTACGTGTAAGTGGCTAACTATGTCATTAGTATTTCAGATGTTCTGTTGAAATATACGTTTCCACGCATGTGGTGGTTTTCTAACAGGGCTGGGCTATCTCGAATCGGACCATAAATATAATTCTTCCCCATGTTCGTTGTACCGTGAAGCTAGTTTTGCTGGTAGCAGGCTGAGTTCAAGTCGTGGGAGGCTTAACGTTTTAAGGTGCAACATGCGCTGGTGACATGGATTGTGACATTGCTGTACGCATATAGTGGCTATGCTTTTCAGGCGTCAAAGCCGGTAGTTCCACTTGTATTCGAATAGTTTACCCACCGTGGTTTCATTTGTTCGTCCAGTCGGATCCGTCCTTATATTCTTGGATCAGGATTTTCGGATGCTGTCTGTTAGCCATCTTGCAGTCGAAAAGTTTGCAACTGAGGATAAAATTTGTCCCTTTGATATGTCGGATATTGACTCTGTACTATATGAAACATCAGATATAGCATTCCATTGAATGCCTAGTGTTTTCGTTGTACTATTCTTTTCGAATATGAAGTGGTATCCAACAAATGGTCTTTAGATATTTTAAACTGGGTGATTAGCTGTTATCTTTTAATGGAACCCCTTGAGGCATTACTACCTGCGATAAGGACTCGTATGCTTAATGAAGACTGGACAGACAGTATATCGTCTACACGTTTGCGTTTTAAGACTTGTGTTGCCAGAATTCTGACTTTGTGTCTTCTGCCAGCGTGTAGTGAATGGCTGAATATGAGCTGGTGCCGGTAACCATTTTCAATTTAAAATTCGGCATGGTGGACTATATGCAGATTTTCGATAATCGCTGAAAATCTTAATCTTCTATATGTACGAATATAATATAGAACATTAATCTGTGGTTTGATATTAAGGAAGTATGAATTTATATTTTGACGGCCGCAGACAATACTTACACAAAGTCAGCGAAGGTGAAAGAACTGCGACATAGTGGAACATATAGCGGAACCTGGATTTATCATTAGCTGGCCATCACCTCCTTCAGACTGAGGATGAGACGCAAGCTATGCTTATTTCAAGACAATTCGGTTGATGTGGAACATCTAGAAGATATCGGTGATAGCACCAACACGAACACAGGTTGGAAAGGTGGAATCATTCGGCAACTAGAAGAAAGAATAGGTAGGCCATTACAGTGTGTTGTTTGTCTTCTGCATTTCAACGAACTTCTATTTCGTGCTCTTTTCGAACACATAGATGGTGTCTCAAAGAGTCCAAATACATTCTCTGGCGACATATGTAAACTGCTTCCTGATTGTGAGAAGTTGCCTGTTGTCAAATTTTCCATCCTGCCAATTACCTTCTGAGGTTATTAATCCGACCCAACTTAGCACAGACCAAGCTTATCTCTGTAAAATATCAGAAGGTGTTATTTCCGGTCAATGTTCCTCAGATTTAGCGTCGATGCATCCAGGTAACATGTGCAAATACAATTCTGAGATTATACATTTCTACTGACAAACCAACAAAGGAAATAAAGATTTTGGTCAAGTACATACTTACAGTTTACTCACCTTTGTGGTTCTCAATAAGATTCAACAGTTCAATCAAAGATGGCTCGCGCCATCTCTATGCTGCAATTCAAAGGTCGAGATACTTACCTGCTAAACTGTGCAAGGTTGTCGATTCATCCATTCAACAGAATGCTTTTTTTGCTCTTCCAGAAAACATTATCCTTAGTATGGTGACTGACGAACGGATAGAAGTCAGAAAGTTGGCCCTGACACTGCAAATGGAAGGGTTAGATGTAATAAAGTGCCAAAGCTGAATTTCAAAGCTAATAATTATTACGATATGATTAACTGGAAGACTATTACCTTGACTGTTCCTCCAGCTCTTTGTTCAGTTTCTAACGAAGAACTCATAAAAAGGCGGTCGGGAGACACTGCAGAGGTATGGAAATGTAGTGAATTCCCCTCTCACACCGTGGCAGTCGAGAGAACCGTCAAACTGGTGACAGAGGCATCTTCTAAAGTTATTGGCCCCCAATCTCGTGATCGTTTTATACGCTCTACACTGAAATCTAGGCAACAAGTGCCAAAGTTTAGTACGAAATCTGATTTTATCAATAAATTTGACACAGATTCAGACTAAAACAAGCCTGATATATGATTGGTTGGTTGGGTTGGGCTTGGGAGGAACCCAAAGAGCAGCCACCTCCACGCGGTGGGTTCTGGGTGACCAATACAGGTTAGCTGAGAGCTGCAACAATCTTCACCTTGCGCTGTGGCGCGTCGCCTTTTCGCTCGTATCTCGGGAACGGTTCGTCCAACGGCCATGATCACGTATACCATTTCGGTAGCAAATGACGTGACAAATAACTTTTTTTTTATACATTTCGCCAGTAGATGCGTATTTCAGGCGCTAGGTAGACAATTTCACGATTTTAGGCCCTAGTGTATAGGCATGGTGAGTTGTGTTGTGGTGTTCTCAGTAGTGGTGAACTAAGCTGTCTTATTAAGGTGGCCTAGTTTTTCCCGGGTAGAGTGGGTGGATTCTTAATTCATTTAAACATCCTGGGCCCCCTAGGCGAATATTTTGCCTAGTACTACGTTTTTATGCTGTTGCATGTATATCGGCGTACTACTTGTAGAGTAGCCGAGGACGCAGAACACATGCTATAGGTAAATGTCGAAAACGGATTTGGTTTTAAACATAGCAATAAGAACTATATTTTTGCGGATTTATGAGTTTGTAACTACTAGTTATTATATTATCGGTTATTTCTCTGATCGTTTTATTATTTGTAGTTTTATTTAAAATTTTTTTGTCATCAGCTTGGTAAACTAGCTGTTTATTAGTTGCTTTTTTTGTGTTATCGGCTTATGGAGGATAGTAACTCCACGCCTGGCTCAGATGAGGCCAGAATGGGTACTCCTTAGCCCTGGAGTTAGGGATATAACATAAGGGGGGAGAGAGAGTTGCCGCGAATATAGAACGGCTTTGATTCGTACAGTAGAGAATTCTTCATAATTAAGTTGATGCTTTCTATAGCTGATTTCTATAACCCACTCATTTGAGGAGCGCTTGGAAAGATGCAATAATAGCTATTTGTAAGAGAAGGTGCGTCACTGTATCGCATTAGGAGTATGGTGATACCTTAACTTGCTTTTGAAATTTTGTTTATTTGAAAATTTAAGCCTCTGTGGGGGAATATTGTATGAAAAGTGTCCTTTTTTTTTTTTGTTTTTTGACTTTTTGAGATACTTTTGTTATATTTTATGTGTAAGTGCGTATGCTCTAATTTGACGTTTAGTACCGCGCCACATAGTGTGAGATTTTTTAAGCAGGATTTTTTGTGTATGGGACAAGCAGTTTGTACAGAGTCTTTTTGATCTGACAAAGTTGTTCCTTTCGTTAATGTTTAATTTTTTAAACTTACAGCAAGGTTGAAACTTATACCCTCTTGTGCATAGTTCCCGCATGACGTATGTTTTCTTTGTTGGGATGTGAACGATTGTGTTTTGCAATTTAAAAATTATGTTTGATTTGTTTTGCTTCTAGCTTGGGGTCTATTGAAGCTTACATTGAGGTCGTGTTTAATGTTCTTATTTTTGACTATTTTTTCCTCTACCCTTTCCGCAATTTCGTATTGGGTAGTCAGAAAATCTTTCATTTGTTGCCACGTTGGGCACGTGATGAGAGCGATTGCTCCCACAAAAGTAACTATTTTTCTGGTAATGCAGCTGTGCATATATTTACCAGAATGGAGTCCCAATTATCTGTGGGAATATTCTGTGTCGATAAAATCGACAAGCAATTAGAAACAGTGGATCCTAGTTTGATGAATTCTACACTTGTTCCTTTTTTAATTTTTGGAAAGTTCATAAGTGTCGTTACTTACTTGTCATTAATATTCTCTCATTTTCATATCTTGTCATCGACTTCCCAACCTAAATTGAAATTATCATTTAATGAACTGTTGACTATTACGTCTGCTTGACCTTTGGTTTTATCGGGTGTTAATTTTTGCATGTGATAGTTATGGATGGTTAATGTACGGCAAGCATGCTGAAGGACAGCCATTGATGTAACCTCATGAAATATTTCTATCGCACGCTGGAACTTTGAGATGAATGCCTGGGTTGCCTCTTGGGCTTGTAATTGTGAGAGTAGGTGCAATTGACTTTATAAGTTTAATTGATCTAATAATATCATTTGTTAACGTGTCTTATACTGTGGTCTAAGCAGTTTTCGTATTTGGCGTAAGCAGAGGATTTGAAATTTTCAGGTAGATCTGAATCATCAGTCTACAATTGCGTCATATGCAGCTTGAAGGCGTATCCAAAAATTGTCAGCCGATTTATTTTTAATTTCTAGTACCGATTCAGAGTTGTCCTGAATCAGTGAAGATGCAAATCGAGTGCAGTATATAATTAAGCTGGCTCACTCTCGGAAATGAATTTGATATGCGAAATGTCTTTCCCCCTTTTTGCTTTGCTGCATTGAGCGTGTTGCTTCTGCAGGTGTACGTGGTTTTGTCGTCGTTAATCATTTTGGAATTCTGAAATTCTGCTTTAGGTGTTGAGTCTGTTCTCATTGAAAATTTGAATCAGTAAACTATATGTTGTATTTATTATAATAGATGTCGTCTTGGTACCGAAAACTCTTTCAATAAATAGAGTTACTTGAAAATTAATTAAGGGGTATTCGCATGTAATCTTTGAAAAATCGATTTTTTTTCTTTTGACGGTAAAACTATGAAAATGTTGATAATGTTAGAGTAAAACGTGTTGACAGCGACAATGAAAACAGAAGAAGGAAGTTTATTATATAATGAACTTAGCTTCTATTCATAATAACATCTGTAAGTCTAATAATATACAGAGTGTTTCGTAAGATTATAAATGTACAATTTTCTCAACACCTTCCTAAATTTGTCAGTATGTTCATTACAAAATGGATATAGAAGTGATGATTCGTTATACAATAAGTAATTTGAAACAGTAATACAATTCAGTTATGAGTAAGATAAAATATTTCACTAATAAAGTGAATAAATTACTTTAGCCAAATTCATTTGAAATTGTTTTATTTTTGGCGTAGATAATGCTTTTGTAAAATATCATTTATCATTTTATCGGTGCCAATGATATAACTTATTTGGCCATATTCAACCTTTTCTTTGATTTTGATTTGATGTCTTCGTTCTACTGGTATGAGTCTTTTCAGCTATGTGTGTATCATGTTATCGCAGAATAAGATCATAGATTTCGAAGCTTTGGGCTGCTCTCTAAATCGCTTAATGAGATTGATTCCAAGCCACCATGGACGTGCTCTATTTCAGTAGATGATAAGGCCACATTATGTTGCTAACGACCACGAAATGGCAGCATTCTGAAAAGAAAAAACATAGCCAGTTGTTGAGCGTCGATCACTTACATCATTTGCCCAGTCAGCGTCGCAAAAACCAACGATTTCATCAGGACTACTCTTATACACTAAGCCCTTGTCAATAGTTCCCTTGAGATAGCGCATGACCCGTTTTACTGCAGTCCAATGTGCCTTCCCTGGGTTCGTGCTGTATCGGCTTAACAAGTTGACAGCAAAGCATATATCAGGGCGCGTGACTTGAGCGGCAAACAGCAGACATCCAATAGCTTGCTTATAGGGAACAGTAGCCATTTCCCTTTTTTCGTCATCATTAGTTGGGCACATCTCCGCGGACAGCTTTTGGTTAACGATTGTTACCTCTGCATGGTGTACGATTCAGTAGATATGCCGCAGTTACAGCAGCCTCAGCCCAGAATCTGTCCTCCAAGTTTGCGTCTAGCAGCATGCATCTGATTTTTTCCGTTATTGTCCGATTTAGCCTCTCTGCAACGCCATTCTGTTCGGGGGTGTAGGGAGTCGTTTTCTGATGGATAATGCCATATTTCGAAAGATATTTATTGAACGCTTCATTTATGTATTCACGACCATTGTCCGTTCGGAGAACTTTTATATATTTCGAACATTGATTCTCCACCATTGCTTTGAATTTTACAAATTCACCGAAGACAGCTGCTTTTGACTTAATTGGGATAACAAAAACTTTTCTGGAATAGTCATCCACAAACGTTAACAAATAGCGCGCACCAGAAAAGGAATTTACATTTAATGGACCCATTACATCACTATGTATTATTTCTATAGGTTGTTCAGCACGCTGCCCTTTTTCACTGTGTGACGCTCTGGTCTGCTTGCCTTTTATGCAAACCACACATTTGTCGTTACCACTGGTTGTAATTTTAACACCTTCCGAAGCATTTTGGATGGCTGTGACACTTTCGCGACAGACATGACCTAAGCGCCTATGCCATAAGTTATAGCTTGCGACGCCCATCGCTGCATTATCTCGTTGTACACAGTTCAGACGATAAAGACCATTTATTTTGTTCGCAGTTCCAATTAGTTGTTTGTCCTCGTTTTAATATTTTACACCAATTGTCTTTAAATGGAGTTCTTCCATTGTCTGGTCATTTGACTCACCGACAGTAAATTCTGGGCAATACAAACTAGGAACGTACTCCAGCATTTTTGATAGTCGCGTTAACATTCTTGTATGTTTAACAGCTAGAGAGTTGCACATCGCCAGTGCATCTAACATCAATTTTGTTATTATCAGCGACAATTACTTCCTTTGTTTATCGCGCGTTTATCGGTCATGCATTCGTTGCTTTTACCATATGTTGAGGAACAGCTGGAATCGACATACCAGTCTTCGCTTGTTGTGCATATTAGCATAAAGCGATGATGCAAAAGAACCTGACTTTTTGTTTTTGCCGTCTTTCACTATTTTCTTACGGCCAGTTTTATTATAAAAGCCCTAGTTGTTTGTGCACGAATGACAGCGAACTTTTGAAAATGTTTTTCCTTTTGTATAAAGAGCATTTTCGGCACCTTGCTTTGCATCAAATTCCCTGCATCTTGTAAAAGTAGGATTTTTCTTACAGCGTCTACCGTGAGCGTTTTCTTGGAGTTTTCTGACCGCGAGCACCAGCGCTTGAAACTCCATGTGGGCAACCCAGCTAACATGAGTGATGCGGTTAGTTCATCATCAATTTTTAGACTCTGCGTTTCTCACTTTAAATGCAGTCATTATCATTGAGTTTACATACTCTTTTGCATAGTCTCTCGCAGTCTGACAGCTTGAGTTGTACTCCACCAGTTTCCAACAGTTCCACCTTTGCGCGTCAAACCTTTTATCTTCATAGGCTTCCATGAGTGCTCCTACGTCTTTAGCTGATGTTTTATCTGCAAGTGACCAAAACATTTGGCTCCACTCCAACATCGTGATTTCAGCTAGTGCTTTTCATTACATCACGATCAGCATCAGTTGCAGTGACACAGGCAAACCCATTCTGGACCATTTTCCAGTGGCCTTTTATGACCAAATATGATTTTACCTTGGCATTTCCATCAAAATTTTTCTAGCGACTATGGACTTTTCTTATTCCTATAATGACATCTGTAGTCTAATAATATACAGAGTGTTTCAAAGATTATAATGTACAATTTTCTCAACAGTCTCCAACACAAACGGGAATTTTAATATTAGACTGTCCTTGTCTATAAGTCTGCGCATCAGAGAAGTCTCAATTTTTGTACAAAAAATGTTCATATAATACAATCTTACGTCTTTTCTTTTCAACACGAATTTCGACTGAAAAGAAAGATGGAGCAAGATATCCCCTTTTAAAAAGTTCAATCAGAGTGACTTTACCACGAAGTTGTTTAAATACATACATAAAAACCACAGAAACTTCATATTGAATAGGAAATGTTTAATATCATTCGAAAGCACATTATTCGACATTTGTTTATTGAAGGTTATCTCTTTTAAATATTGGCCGCGGCTACGTCTCAGATGGTTCATCCGTTGAATCTAATTTTCGAAGACTCTTTCGAGCATTTCGACTGTTAACTGGCGCATGACACGCGTAATGCTTTGCTCCAAGGCCTGAATCGACGAGAGATTATCTGCTGACCGAAGTGTTCTCTTAATAAATCCATTAATTGATGTGAAGTTTGGGAATTGGTGCCGTCTTGCCCGAACCAAATGTCGCCAAGATAATGAGCTTCAATTTGAGGCATCAAGCAGCTGGCTATAATGGTGCGATAACGGTCAACATTGACGGTTACAGAAATGGACCTCATCGCTGAACAAAATTCGGCTCTAAAACGTCGAGTGACACGATATCGCTTGAGAAGCTTCAGTTCTTGCATAAGCTTTCATTTTAAGATCTCGACGTAAAATGCAAATTAGAATTGCTGGGAACCGCGCTCTCCACGGTCTTCGCGTACACTATCAGCTACGGCAGCTATATTTTCTTTTTTGCCTACGTAAAAACTGGAAGGACAAGACGACGGGGAACAGCCTACGCTAACGACGTTGCTCTTATGGTTAAATGACAATTTCTAAATACCGTCTACGAGCTAACTGAAGTGATATCCAACTGGACAAATAGAAGCGACTTAGCTGACAACACAAGTAAAACTGAAATTTTATTTACTAGGAGGTACAGGATACCAGACGTATCTCTCCCCTCTTTCGGAAGCTCAAATCTTCAATCTATTGATAAGAAGAAATACCTAAGTCTTACCCTTTATAGAAAGCTTTCGTGGAAGATAAATATCGAGGACAAAGTGAAGAAGACATTGGTTGCCTTATATTGTTATATACTATAAGAGCCGTAGGGAAAGTGTTAGGACTAACCAAAGGTGGTGTTTTGGCGCTACGAAATCGTAGTCAAGTCTATAATGTTTTATGGTGTATTCATCTGGAGGTGGGCCCTCAGAAGGCTACACTTGCTAAAAAATTCAAAGGCGGTTGCCATCTGCATCTCCGATGCACTGTGTAATACACTAGCAACAGCACTTAATGCTATTTTAAATTTTTTTCTTTCGACTTAGAGTAGAACACAGGAGGTTTACTGAACTACTTGCAATTTGCAAAGGTCATCTCGTCGCAAAAGTAGCGGTTCTTATTGGGTTCTATGTATTAGGCATATATGCAGTAAGTTAAAAAACCTTTACGAGCGCAAGTTTTCAAAGTAGTGGGGTGGAGTTGTGATGGGAATATTCAGGCATTTTCTCCTACATTGTCCAGCCTTTGAAAGACTGAAGTTGAAAATTCTCGATAGTATTACCTTCGGCGAACCAGAATACATAGACGAAACTCACATTAGCCGTCTCGGCAAATTTATGATAGGCTCAAACCACTTTGACGATTTGCAGCGGTCTTACGATCTATTGTATAGGAGTTTTAGGTGCCACAACAGAGCGGCGTTTTAAGTTGTCCAAGTGAGATCCCTGTTATGATCTCTTAACATAATTTAACCCTAGTGTAAGAGGAAATAATGCTTAACAAACTGAACTTTCTTCCTAGTTTGCATACGCTTTCAATTCCAACGACAACTGACTTGATAAAGTTTATAAGGCCTGAAGGTCCTAAAAGCATTTCTTGACACAACTCTATTTCTTGAGCTATTTATAGAAAAAAACCACTAATATTTACTTAAATCATAAGCAGAAGAGCTTCTAACAGTTCCAATAGTTTATAAAGTTAAGAAAAGCAAATCCCGTGAAAGGAAAAAGTTACATCTAATGTTGTATATTCTATTTTTACTTGCCCTTAAATTCATTTCGCCCAGAGTTATGAGCTTGTTGTGCTCCAAAATGGTAAAACAAAGTGAGTTAAGCCAGAGTCACGTAATTACATAAACCAGATACTCATACATACATATTTACCATAGTAGATATACTGCCGTATCACGTTCACCGAGCCTTTTAACGAAAATCGCTAGGCTCATTAAAACCGTATAAGAGGTGTGGCCCATTTAGCTTGTTGCAACATTGATAAATGATGGCAATTGTGCCGTAATGTGAGCAATTAGTGATTTTTTTTTATTTTTCGTGATGTATTCTTTATATATTGTGTATGATATAATATTACAAAAGAAAAAATTTAAAAATAAATCTAAACTATTATATAAAGATTAATATTTATTCACCGAAGTATACCCATATATACATATATTAAAGATAGAAATGTGTTTCACATTGCTTATTTTCTTCTTATGAATTTATGTATATTTAATAATCTAATTAATATTTTAAAAATTGTTTCCTTGCGCATGCAAAATTCATGTGAGGCCATTGTGTGGCTCAAAAGCTCTGAAATCTCTCACCGAAAGAGGTCAGCTAAGTTAAAAATACATCGCAAAATAATATCATGCGCACGTGACTGTGGCAAATGACAAGCATTGCAAACTACAATCAATCAAAAATTGATAGATTACAACAACTTATGCAGGCAGCTGTTAGCTGGTGGACAGTTTGTTGTGCGTGTCAGCGCTTTCGGATTGAAAATTGTGTGCAGTTTCGGTAAAATATATATATACATACATTATATACTGTCGCATGTTTCCACGCTTTAGAGCGGGTTCACCGTGTACAGTCGACTCGTATGGTCGTCGATTGGACTTCACAGTTAAATGGTGCAGCTATGTTTCAACCATTTTGACATATCGACGCAAACACTTGGGGTTTTTACACTTGAATATCTCAAAACACTACTCCCAACTCGTCGTTACTTCTTGTCAAAAAAGAGCTTGCGCCGAATCCACTTTACATAAACCTGTCTCATACTCAAATATTGGTCAATGATAAGATGTACTATATATAATACGTTCAGTTGATATCTGTAGAGTGCCTCCTGTCTCGAACAATTTCACTTGACGGTCATCCACAATCATTTTCTGTTTTTTTGATGTCTTCTTTGGTAACAACCTCTTTTGCGCGTCCTCTACGTTCATCGTCCTCGGTGCTCATTTCGCCTCATTCAAACTTAGTAAACCCTTTTTCAATGGTTGATTTCCTTAGTCCAGAGTCCAAGTAATTGTGATCAATCCAAACTTTGGCTTCCGCAGCATTTTTTTCCTCCAAATCTTGATCCAATTTTTATACCCTGTTCAGGGCAAAATTTTTATAAGTTTGTCACGAAGTTTGTAACACCCAGAAGGAATCGTCGGAGAGCCTATAAAGTATATACATATATAAATGATCAGTATGTCGAGCTGAGTCGATTTAGCCATGTCCGTCTGTCTGTCCGTCCGTCTTTCTGTCTGTATATATACGAACTAGTCCCTCAGTTTTTAAGATATCGTTTTGAAATTTTGCAAACTTCATTTTCTCTTCAAGAAGCTGCTCATTTGTCGGAACGGCCGATATCGGACCACTATAACATATAGCTGTCATACAAACTGAACGATCGGAATCAAATGCTTGCATGGGAAACTTCCTCATTTAACGATATATCTTCACGAAATTTGGTATGAGTTATATAATGTAATATCGGTAGAAATTGTTCAGATCGGCTCACTATAGCATATAGCTATCATACAAACCGAACGATCGAAATCAAGGGCTTGTGTGGAAAACTTTCGCATTTGACGAGGTATCTTCACGAAATTGGACATATATTACTGCTTAAGGTTATAATATAATCTCTGTGAAGGGTGTATTAGCTTCGGTGCAGCCAAAATTAACTTTTCTCTTGTTGTAAAGTAACACTAGTTACTTCACCCGAAATGCTATATCTCATAAGCTTATGATCCGACAACTCTCTAAATTATACACTCGCCTTTGAAGATTATATACACATACATACTTTAATTAATCATAACTAAGTTTATATTATTGTTTTATTATCACGATTTATAGCTGTCAAAAGAGCTTGTTAGCTCAACACAACTTATTTATCATTTTTTATGAGATAATTGTGCTTTTAGAGGAAGTTGACACAAAACTAATCCATTAATTGTTTACTTACCAATGCTGTAAAATTTTATAAAACTAGGATTGCCAATTATCTGAAAAAAAAATTAAAGACCAAATTTAATTTTAAAAGTTCAATCAATTGAAATAAGCGCGATCTTTGATACATATATACTCTCTAAAAATTAAATTGAAATGTCACAAAAACTTAAAGGACTAATGTGATACAGCAGATTGGAATGCAAATAACCCGTATATTTGCGCTAGATACCCCATGTTGTTGCACTTTCGTAGCAACTTTATGATCTTATTCTCTTATTTCATCGTTGGGTTCAAACGATTTCGAGCTCTCAATGAAACTTCTTATATCAGTTTTGCTTTTTGTAGACAGCCCCTCATGTATATGTGCCAGATTGATTTAAAGTGTTCTATTTCGGATTTCTGGCAGAGCTAGACATTTACAGCGAAAGTAAAAAACTGTTTGCTTATTCCGTTCAAGTTTGCAGTTTTGGTAAATTTTGTTATAGGGCAGACCTATTTCTAGCGCATAGGTGCGCCGTTATAGCAGCTGCAAGTCTATATACATATGTACTATGTAGGTTTGGCCCTATTAAATAAGTCCTTGGTTCTATTCCTGCCATGCTTGGGCCATATTTGCTATGTTATCTTGCTGCTGTCTTCTTATATACATACATCTGAGCTTTTTCTCCACAATGCATATAAAGCTCTCTTTGGATCGTTCTCAGCAGGCATTTTATTAACTCCGCCTTGAATTCATTTAAAGAGACCCCTAACCAGAATGCTAGAAAAACTTTTTTTCCATCGGGAACCCAAATTACTGACAAATGGAGTTGATGCTAGATATGGCCGCCGTACTTTTTTTGTTTCCTTACCTGGTACCTCGGCTCTCAAGGTTATTCCGGAGAATGTCTTCGGTGACGCTTTCAATGCTGGGAAGTCGCACTGGCAGCGCGGCATCGACGCAGAAGAAGCCTGTTTTGAAAATTTTTAAAGAATTGTAACGATAGGTTCAATAAATTTTTTTAAAACGACTCAGTGCTGTTACTTTCCGGACAAATCCTCTACTATATAAATATTTCAAACAGTAAATGTAGCTGCTGCCGGTAAGTGGCTGTATATAAACTGGGTTCCACGCCACAAAGACCCTCCGGGAAATAGCTGATGAGTAAGCAGTGAATTAAGCATGATAGAGAGACATCCTCTGATTATGTCCGGGCTTAACTAGAACTCAGCTTAGAAATCTAAGAACTTCGAGCTTCAACAGGCTGGATTAGGTATCAGATTTAAAGATCAAGTATCTACTAAACTTCGCAAAAAGCTTTGACGTGCTGCACGACGTAAACTTCAAATCATATTAATAACAAACCTATATCTGGCACTACAAAGAACCTGTTGGACTGTGTATAACGTGAAAGCTAGCCAGTGTAACCTAACCTAATCAATTTCAGACACAAATTTAATTTATAATAGGTTATTAAAAAAGCTTAAATGTTAAGTCAATTGTTTGCAAAGTTACCAAGTTACTAGCTTTTCTTTACCAAAAATATTTATTTTATATTTATCGACTTTCAAAACTAATTTTAAAGCCAACAATGCATAATAAATGACTAAATCAACTAATTTCACTCACATTGAACTACAATTCAAATGGTCTAAGTTGCTAAATTATTCAATAGGACAACGAACTGGACAACAAAAGAGAAAGCGAAATTACTTCGTAAAGCGCAGCAGCGAGAATGGAGCAGCAATAACGATAAACTTGGCAATAACAAGGGATCTAATAACAAGCGCTTAAACAAAGGCAACGATTTGAGAGAAGAAAAAACAAAGAAACATGAAGTATAGAATAAGAACAATGTGGCTTATGGAAATTACGTGAAAGCAAAAAAGAAGTGAAAATGAAAGCCGAAAGTTACGAAATGTAACACAAAAGCAGCAAGTCAAACAATAGTGCCATACTTTGGTCACATACATACACACATATAGCCACACAATGACATTCTATCACACCAACATTGGCGCACGTTTTGATTGCGTGTTGATATTGACAAAGTTTTCGCTTACAAGGAGTGCTCCATATTGGACAATTATTGATTTCCAAAACAATAACGAAACGTCCATTGTTCACAACAACAATGTGTGTATGTAGTTATGTGGGCGTAATGTCCGGCATTCAGTGCGGTAAATACTGTAGGTTAATGTAGAGGTTTGAAAGTGATTCACTACTAGTAGTCAATGTGGAGTTCTTACAAGGTTTTTTAAGGTCGTTAGTTCTCAATAGCTTCCATTTATTACTAGTTGTGGACTGGTAACTAATTGTTATTACTTTCTTATATATTACACTTTATACGGTGCACTTAGTGCAAGCTTCAATTCACTTAACCTCAAACTTATAAGAAACTACTCTAGACCAATCGGACTACTCGATCCAAGTTCTATAATATTTCTCTTTACTTTTTATCTTCTCAATCTCCCCAATTAGATTTTCCTATTTCTTAAAGCATCTCAATTTGGAAGAATTGTGTCGGGAGTGCATTTGAATAAGGTCGTTCTGTCGCAGTTTGTAGTCGACACAGAAAAAAGAGGTAACCTCTACACTTCCTCGGTGTAGAATCTGAACTTCCGTTCACTATGTGCCGAAGCTATTATATATTATGAGTAAATATAATGAAAAATACTTCATTAGCCTCATATTCCCTTATGGGTATCGAAGAAAAGTAAAATTGTTGCTTGCCGATAGTAATTCATCGAAATAAATCCAGCGATTGCCAAAAAACGCTTAGAATTTGCTACAAAACACGAGGCTACAATAATTTCGACTGGCAACTTACGAATGACATGCATGATGTTTTGCCCCAAGGCCTAAACCGAAACTGGATTGTCCGCATAGACCTTAGACTTAACATATCCCCACAGGAAAAAGTCTAAGGAATGATATCTCACAATCTTGGTGGACAATCGACTGGTCCAAAACGTGAAGTTATTTGTCCACCTAAGTTTTCTCTCAATAAATCCATTTATTGATTGGATGTGTGGAAAGTGGCGCCGTCTTGCTGAAACCAAATGTCGATGTCACGAGCTTAACAAATGTGCCAATTTTGCTTGTTTACATGCCTATTGAGCCAAAAATGGGCCTTTCAAAAACCCATCGAGCGAAGCGATGTCGTTTGGGAAGGTCAAGCGGCATCAGATCTTGAACAAGCTGTATTTTGTATCCTTACATTTTAAGATCTCGACATAAAATGCGTCAAGTCGTTCCATACGTCTGTCCGAGTTGATGCGAACGGCGCCGAATCGACTCTTCAAGGTCTTCGTGTACATCCTCAGCTACGGCTGATTTTTATACTCTCGCAACAATGTTGCTAAGGAGAGTATTATAGTATTGTTCACATAACGGTTGTTTGTAAGTCCTAAAACTAAAAGACTCAGATATAGGGTTATATATACCAAAGTGATCAGGGTGACGAGTAGAGTCGAAATCCGGATGTCTGTCTGTCCGTCTGTCCGTCCGTCCGTCCGTGCAAGCTGTAACTTGAGTAAAAATTGAGATATCATGATGAAACTTGGTGCACGTATTCCTTGGCTCCATAAGAAGGTTAAGTTCGAAGATGGGCAAAATCGGCCCACTGTCACGCCCACAAAATGGCGAAAACCGAAAACCTATAAAGTGTCATAACTAAGCCATAAATAAAGATATTAAAGTGAAATTTGGCACAAGGGATCGCATTTGAGAGGGGCATATTTGGACGTAATCTTTTGGAAAAGTGGGCATGGCCCCGCCCCCTACTAAGTTTTTTGTACGTATCTCGGAAACTACTATAGCTATGTCAACCAAACTCTACAGAGTCGTTTTTTTCAGGCATTTTCATAGACAGTTCAAAAATGGAAGAAAACGGATAATAACCACGCCCACCTCCCATACAAAGGTTATGTTGAAAATCAGTAAAAGTGCGTTAACCGACTAACAAAAAACGTCAGAAACACTAAATTTTACGGAAGAAATTTCAGAAGGAAGCCGCACCCAGGCTTTTTTTTTTAATTTAAAATGGGCGTGGGCTCGCCCACTTATGGACCAAAAACCATATCTCAGGAACTACTAGACCGATTTCAATGAAATTCGGTATATAATATTTTCTTAACACCCTGATGACATGTACGAAATATAGGTGAAATCGGTTCACAACCACGCCTTCTTCCAATATAACGCTATTTTGAATTCCATCTGTTGCCTTCTCTGAATAATATATAGTACATTAGGAACCAATGATGACAGCGGAATAAAACTTTACAAAAATACGGTATTTGAAAAATATGTAAATGACGTATAATGAAATTTCGATTATCATTTTATCATGCGAGAGTATAAAATGTTCGGTGACATCCGAACTTAGCCCTTCCTTACTTGTTTTCACTGATTTTTTTTACTGCGTGCTGGACGTGGTTTATTCGGTGGAATATTATCCAATAGTGAATGCTGATCCTTAGGATGGGTGATGGCTTTGCGAATAGTAGGCTCAGTATGCCGATTATGTTTACCATGTTGAGCGAAGTACGCGAACATATTATTTACAGAACGTGAATTTTCGTAATAAAGTTGAACGATTTGTAAATGTTGTTTAGGCGTGAGTCTTTCCATAATAAAATGCCAAACAATACTGAACAAAAATAACATGACATGACTCACGCGTTTTCTGTCAAAAAATGTGTATTGAAAAAAGTATCTCTACTGAGATCACCGGATAATATTGTACATTTGTTCTTGAATAAACGTTAAAATTTTTAAGAATAAAGTAGTTTGTACACAGCCATTTACATTCTTGACTAGTGCTATAGCTTCTTTGTTTTTGTCTTTGCCAAAACTGGGCAATCTCATTTCTTTGCTTAATATTATATTATATATTAAATATAAGAAGCACAAAATGCCTATTGGCACTCGATAGAAGAGATTGTAGAAACATGATCGGAATACTAACTGGTCGCTGTCTGTGGCAACACATACCCGCAGGATGGGGCTGAAAGAATATCAGCAGGGCATCAGGGAAACAAATGGATCATCTCTTGTGCACTTGCAATGGTAAGACTACGCTATAAGCATCTTTGGTTTACACGGTATGATACACTGGAAGAGATATCGATAATGAGGCCACAGAGTCTGTAGAAATTTACGTCAAGCGTAGTCAGCCTAAAAGGTTACTTAACTGAACTCCGACTGTTATCGCAAGGACCAACACTGATCTATGCGTGGTTCATTGGCCTACCAGACTAACCTAACCTAAACTAACTTAACCTATTTATTAGGGACTCCCTATAGTTTTAGAAAGGACATCAACTCAACGGATTCTATAAGCCTAGAGTTTTGAAACCATAGAGGACATATTTAATTGGCTATAAAAATAGCGACGTCTTGGTATTTGATGTGATTTTCTTGGAAGTTCGTGTGCTTGGGAATCTACGCTAACAAGTCTCAGTAAGGTGGACTGAAAGAAATATTCAGTTTTCTTTTGTGAATTGGAACTAAAGATTCTTTTATATCGTGTGAGAAATTTCCATTGATGAATGCTTTTAGGTACTTGCAGAAGGCGATAAATTGAAGTCCAAATAGTTCAAAAACTACACACATGTTTCAGAGAAAGTAATAGAGTAATGAGTAAATATATTTTAATTAATGTTGTTGGAATGTTAGATGTTTAACAGGGTTCCCAGTGAGGATTTTAAATTGACAACAGAGAAAGTTATGTTTGGTATAAGATAAATAGATGAGGATTGCACTGCGACCTTAGTTCTATTATGCCCTCTATTGTGTTTGGTATAGTGCTCGAGATATTCAGTAAGAGTTAAAAGCATGAATTTATGTATTTAGAAGAAAATATATTCTGTTAATATATTTTGAATTTGTGAAAAGCAATCACAATCAGCCTCACTCTATACGACTTTATAGTACTTTTAAAGCACTCTGAGAAAAAATGGAAGTTTGGGAACAGCAGACACTTAACAAAACAAAATAAACAAATTGTTAAAAAAAGCGAATAACAACAAAGTTCACCAACCGCAAATTGTCTAAACGAGTCGCTTAACATTTTCATTTAAACACAAGGCAATTCATGTTAGCCGAAGGTCAAGACACAAAGGCTTCCTTTACTCACAGTATTTGGGCACACGGTTTATTTTAGCAAAATTAGTTTTTTTTTTTATTTTACATCGCAACCCATTTCATGTAAAACAGCAACAAACAAACCCTCTTCCGTATGTGAAGCGCAGAGTTGGTTTATCAAGCTTTAACCACCACAGTTAGCCGCAAAGGCAAAGAGCAGAAAAATGTCAACACACATCAATGCATGTCAGTGTATACAAAAATGTGTGATTGCATGAGTGTGTGTGCAAATGCAATACAAACTGAGTGATATGATATAGGGGTCACATGGACTTGTGTAAACAGTAGTAAAGTTCAACATTTATTCCCTTTGTGAGAAAACTTTGCAGATTGACCTCGTTGCCGAGATGACAATAACAACATGGCATATCAAAAAGTATATTCATGTAGTGGGGATTTTTTATATACATATGTGCATACATTGTGCTCATACAAATATTGACACACATGCTGAAAGTTACTTGAGGAGCAAGGGTAATGGCTAGAAAATAGTGGCGTTATGTGTTGACCAAGATCTCAAACCTCAGGAGACCACAGACATCAACCGCAACAAAGTTAATTGCGCGTTGAAGTGAATAAACGGGAAATTAGCATATAAAATACACATATAAGTTGAATGTGTGTGTTGGCAACTATGGAAATAAAGTTTTTTTTGAAAGTTAGTGGATAGAGTTGCGAGAATTTTCATGAAAAATTAATGCTTAGGCCTGAGTATTGATATAGAGTGTTCTATACACATATTGACATTTTGTTTCAAATAAGTTACAGAAAAGCTTAGGTTAGGTTAACCTGGTACGCCAGTAAGCCACGCATAGATCAGTTTGACCCTTTGCGGTACCAGATGGAGTTCAGTTGCTGGGTCCATGAGGAGTAGTCATGCTTTATTATGCCTGCGCTTGACGCGAATTTTAACAGACTCTGCAGCCTCACTATCAATAGCTCCTGCAGTGTATCATATGGGGACCACAGATGCTTACAGCGAAGTCATGATGCAGGGCAAATGCATAAGAGATGCGCCATTATTTCCCTGGTGCCCTGCTCTAGACATTTCCCGCAGTCTGCTCGATCTGTCAGCTTGGTTCGCAAGTTTTATTACATTCAGTTTTTGTATTGAATTATGTCCTATGATCTATACTACCGATCATGTTGAAGAATTAAATTTGCTGTTATTTTCTCCAGCTGGAAACAGATATATCAGTAAACGCCTCTGACTCGACAAAAGAAGAAAAATAACAAATAATAAACGATCGAAAATCGCTTTGTTGTCTTTCAAAATATTATTTCTTAAGACCTATACATTTTTTCTTGCGTTTAAACCAATTGTTGAAACACTTCTGCCACTTTCATTGAGGTGTCTCCAGGACATAAGATCAACCACCTCCTCAGGTATCGTTACCTCTTAGTTCACCTTCTATGCACGGGAATAAAAGAAGTGAAGTCATTCGCTCAATCAGTCAGGATCATACGGTGGATGACTAGTCGAAACAATGTTTTGAGTGCTTAAAAATGCAGTTGTTTCAGTCGTTATGTGAGATCTCGCATTGTCACGGTGAAGAGCGATCCGTCTTCAACGGTTGGTTTTTCTGATTTCTTAAAAGACAACTGGCAAAAAACTATTATGTACCACTCAGTATTTACTGGTCTATGTTTTTCTAGTAGTATTTCAAGCAAATGCTTGAAAGTGTTTCGTGCGCCAACTTTTGTTGGATTCGACTTTTCTTGGAACACCCATACAGTCGACTGCTGTTTACTCTCCGACCCACACGCACAAATCCACGATTCATAGCCTGTCATGATGTCACAAATGTTTTTCGAAACACCGCTATCGAATTTTTTTAAATTTCTCACGATTTTTTAACCGATTGATAAAATGTGTGGGACTCAACGTGAACGAATTTTATTACAGTGTAATGTTTATGCAATAGTGAATATATAGTGTGTTTTTCACATTAATGCTTATAGTTGTCTCAATATCACGATCAATAGTTTCCGGAACAACAACTGATTTTGTACGACCTTCACGAAATTCATCTTGAAGTGATCTACGACCTAGGGTTGACTTCAACAAACCATCGATTAACACTAGTCTTTGAAGGATCTTCATCGTCGAAAATAGAATTAAGTTGATAGATACACTGTTGCTGAGTTTATCCACCTCGAAAGTTGTAGAAAATATTCGCACGCAAACGTTCGTGTTTAATTCTAATTTTTGGACGAGAGGATTATTTTAAGTTACTCTATAGCGTTCGCGTACCTGAGTATATATATCATCGACAATGTCGAACTTTACGAGAAAGTTGTGAGTTGCAAGGTTGTAACACCAGAGTTTCCAAATCCCAAAATATGCAGTAATATATCAAGAATCTATGTTTGAAACAACACTGCTTTGGAATGTGTCCCTTAGATAATAGAATATTAAAAGGCAACATGGGTTTACGGGTTTCCAAAACTCGATTTTCTTTATTGTCTTATGCAGCACTTGTTCTGTATAGAATATTGTCCTAAATTTTCAACTTCATTCGAGTAATAGTTTTAGAGATACAGCCTTCGGAACTTGTGCGCTCAAGGCTAGCTAGGCTAAGTGCGCCGTCCTTAAACTTTTTTGAAGTCGGTTGGCAAGATTTCTAGTAAACTACTCAACCGATCTTCATCAAATTTTACACAGGTCTTTGAGATACAATTCTTAAAGCCTTTGATGAAGGATTATTTTCGATTGGAACTGTTTGACGAAAAAATGTGGGAAAATTTTCACTGAAATTTTCATTTTTTTGCAAAAGTGTGGGCCAGAACCCAAACTTTCGGTTTTTTCCTTCGTCCAAGTTCTAAGTTAGGAGAGGCTTTTAAAGTCTTTTGGCTTTAGTGACATCCTATCTTACTCTTATTCGCTTTTTTTTTCGTCTTTAGATGATCTGATCGAGAATATAAATGCTCAGCAGATCAATTGATGACCAAATGTGATAAATGCCAATAAATATAAATGGAGTCAAATGGCTTTTTTGATCCTGATGAAAGTTTTCTTGCCGAAGAGTAATTCGTGCTACCCCTCTTCGATGTAATTTTCGTATGACTACTCTCTTTGGCTCTTGCTAACAGATCTTATTGTACTGAGTCATATGATGATCACTTCTGTACAAAGTCGCTGAAGTCAACTTTTTGGCATTTCATACTCCAAGGATTACTTTTTACAATAGAGTTCTCTAAGAATTATGGTGATGACCAAATCTTATTCAGCCAAAACATTCAAAAACAGAATCTTTTAGAAAGAATAAATTCTATATTACGTTTTCCAAAAATGTTCGTCGTTGAGCTATTTTTGTAAAATTCCAACAAAGAAAACGTTTCCAAATACGAGGGATTTTGTGTATGACGGTTCTTTTAATTCGTTTTGTTCATAATATCCCTTAGACGACCGTGGTCTTATATTGTCTACGATGCGAATCAGACGCAAAGTGAAACATTTTAGAAGGATTTCTTGAGAAAATAATTTCCATATTCGTTAATCCCTATAATTAAAAGTCTGGTTGAACATTACATTGTAATCACTTCCTTATTACAAGTTTCAAGTTCTTTAGAGAACTGATGATAAAAGACTTATCGGCGCCATTATGCAACTAGTTAAATAAATGACGAAAAGCTTGATACAAACTCTTGAGCTGAATACTAAAACTCCAAGCTAGCTGATAGTTCAACAATGGTCAAACAACTTGACCACCTAACCTTGCATAGATCTTTCGAAACACGGTAGCCACTTCGGCATAAATAAAACATTCTCGTGTGTTCCTTGTTCGTAAAAGCTTAAAATTTAAATTCCAAAGAGCTCAATAATGTAGCCCAAGAAAATTTATTACCCAAATGTACATATATTTAGTTAGTGACTGATAGCAAATATCGTTAAACTGTCATAAAATTGTCTTACGACGGCTTTAAGTATAAACACTAACAACTGCAGAGGCAGCAACAACGCCAGCGAAAGCTGAATCTCCGCCGGAAACGGAAACATTTAAGCAACGGAATTACTAACACCAATAGCTACCGCCTTAAACCATACACTTCCGCTTCATCTGCGACTACGCCATCAGTCCAAACACAGCAGGAGACGAAGATACGACGCAAGGATGCTGAGCTGAAATGGCTTTACTGTCGTTTGGTATATCTTTGCCACGTTCGTAATAAAATTGGAAATAAGCGCTCAAAAGTAATTGGAATGATATGCGAGTAAAATGGCGCTGCTTACTGTGTCTGCACTAATAGGATCCATATGTAAATACATATGTGCCTACTGCCTAAGTCTTGTGACAATATTGCTCTTTACTGATGGCTTATTTCTAATTTTCACAAATTAATATGGCTTTTCAAAATGAGTTGCAACAAGTATAAAGACAGCTAAGATCACACAAGCTGTATAAAAGGATCAACCTCGCCACAATAGCAGTTCGGTGCAGTTCAGTTCAACATAGTCAATCAATTGAAGTCTCGGTCCATCAGTCAGTTCAGTGAAGTTAATAAGCGCAGTCGATTCAACCAGTTCAACCAGAGCATCAATGCAGAGGAAGGATACTCTAAGGATACTCTATTGATACATAAAGACTCTATTGATCGATTCAGTGCCGTTCGCAGCAACTCGAGCTGACGTATGGAACGACTCGGCGTATTTTACATCGAGATGTTAAATTGAAAGCGTATAAAATACAGCTTGTGTAGGAACTAAATCCGCTCAACCTTCACAAACGAAATTTCTTCGCCCTAAGGGCTCTTGAAAAGTTCCAAGAAGATCCGACGTTTTCGAGCCAAATTTTTTTTCATTGCAATTAGGTCCATTTCTGGCTCAATGAGTATATAAAGAAGTAAAATTGCCGCATTTAGGACAAAGAGCCTGAAAAGATTCAAGAGCTGTCATTTCATGCAGAAGCAATAACGGTTTGATGTGGTTTTTTGATGGAACAATCAGTGCATACACCCGCCGGGGGAAGCAGAGGAAGAGGAAGACCTCCACTCCGTTGGAAGGACCTGGCTTCGCTTGGAATATCCAATTGGCGCCACGCAGCGAAAAGAAGAAACGACTGGCGCGCTGTTGTTAACTCGGCTATAATCGCGTAAGCGGTGTCTACGCCAATTAAGAAGAAGAAGAATCAGTGCATGTTTCTTCAAAAATGGTGCCGGTGAGAACGTAACCGTCAATGACGACCGCTATCGACTATTAGATTATTGAAATTGAAGCTCGTTATATCGTCGACATTTGGTTTCTGCAAAAAGGTGCCACTTCCAACACATGGCGTCAATAAATGGATTTATTGAGAGAACTCTTCGATGAGCACATAATTTGACGTGGATCCGTCTATTTATCCACCAAGATCGTATGATTTCACACCGTTGGACTTTTTTCTGTGCGGATATGTAAAGTCTAAAGTCTATGCGGGCAATCCTGCTTCGATTCAGGCCTTGGAGCAAAACATCATGTATGTCATTCGCTAGTTACCAGCCGAACTTCTCGAATGAGTCATTGAAAATTGGACTCAACGAATAGACCATTGAGACATAGCTGCGGCCTACATTTGAAAATAATAATCGCCCGAAAAAAAGCGAAGGAATATTCTTTCGAATGATTTTGTGTTTTTTCTTTCAAATTGTATGGAACCTCGAAATGGATCACCTTCTAATACTCTCTACAAATAAAAAAGATCCCTTACAAGAACGTTGATCGGTAAGTTCGTATCATAGCTAAATGGTATAGCGATCCGATCTAAGGAATTTCTTCAGCGATTGTATTATAGGCAATAGCTCGCGCCAAATTTCTTGAACATATCTCGTCAAATGAAGAAGGTTTCCATACGAACACTTTATTTGAATGGTTCATCGTACATTGTGGCAAACTTAACTTACCCTGTCCAGGATGTACTAGTAAATACCTAACATTTTTCAAGAGACAAGGGAGACGAAGAAGTTAAACTGAAAATACAATGGTTTGACACTTAGGCAGTAGATTTCTCATTTTCACAGTTTAAAATCGAAGGAACCTTATATGCACCCTTTAAAATTTCAAAGTTGGTACAAAAACAAAAGTTCTTGTTAATTGAAGCTCGGTTTCTTAAAATTTTATTGTGATAATTTGTTTTGTCATTAAAGTTCAGATAAAGTCTAGATAGAGATTGCATTAGAGTTAGTGTCTTTACTCATTATATTTAAAGAAATTCTGGAAAACTATTTCGTATTCTCAAATTTTCTGAACAAAAATTGTCTCAGTTTTTTTCACCTTAAATCTCGTTGAAGTACTTTTATATTTAGGAAGCATTGTATCCGATCACAACGCAGAAGTATATCCATATTTTCCATACAGCCTTAGCTAAATACATATATGTATATTCGTTATCCCTTCATTTCTTCGAATTATGCATTTTTCTTCTCATGTTTAAGTCATCCTCTTTAATTACGCTTTGTAATTTTTCATGTCACTTTGATTTCCAAAGATATTCAGCCCTTTAGTTTTACCTCATTTCGTTTCTCTTTCTTTCTACTTCTTCATATATTTATGTGCAATGCTGTTTATCATTCATCGCAACAATGCTTTACTCGTCGCAAGCGAACATTATGGTATGCTTACGTAATCATTTGTATTTGTGTACCTAAAATACTTGCGATAATGACTGCAACATGAACAATGCAAATGTGTAAATATATACTTAAATATATACATATGTATATATATAACAGATTTGTGGTCCTTCCTCACTGCGTTATTGAATGCACTCTCAGTGCTATTTAGCTTTTTCCCTACTCTTCTTCTCACCTTATTACGTATATAACCGAATTTTCGTAAGCTAAGTACTAATACTTTACTTAAATGCTCAACAGCGAAGTGAGAAAATGAATTACTCAAGGTAATTTTGTTGTAGCTGTCGCTAGAAATTTAGGTTAATTGCATCACGTGACAATAATTATTGTATTATATTTAGTTAGCCGGTCAATTAGTCAGTCTTTGCTGTACTCGTTTTTCCTACTTTGCTTTCGCTCCTTCTTTTAAACGCCACTACTTTAGTGCAATGAAGAAAAAAGTCAGTCTTTTCAATTCCATTACCTGCTGATGAGCTTTGAGAAAATTAAGAGGGTGAGAGAAGATAATAAAATTCAATTAGTAGAAAAATTGTTGGTTATTTATTTGCTTTTCAGTTTTTTCATCTTAATTCTTACTGAACTTATTTTTTTCAATAAAATTTTGAAAAGCTTTCAACGCGAATTTTAAATTCCTGTGGCTGTTTGATGCGCCATTAAATATTCAACGGCATTTAGCTCTAAGCCACTTTAACTCAACACTTTGGCTTTTGCTCTTAATTACGCAAAGTGAAAGTCAGGATAGCCATTATACCTATCAATTAAAGGCAGATAATTGCAAGCTTTTAAGAACTTTTTGTGTGAAAGCGCTTACTATATTAAACGCTTTCATTGCCAGTGATTATGATTAGTTTCATTGTTAAGAGATCACTTGAAAAATATTAAATGACCTAAAAAATATATAATAGTTCACCAGTTGCTGACCAAATTTATTGACTTATGAAAATGCCGAAGCTTTCGAAGTTTATGGGAAAGTTTTATGTACATATATCTAAAAAAAAGATATTATTTCTTCTTTAGGAATAAGTAGTTAGTCGTTTTATAGCAATTAAATAGTTTTCAGAACCTCTGTTCCCGAAAACCAATGGTTTTGTTTGCGGCTGATGAGTGATTTCAGAGAGCAGTAGTGCGAAAACGAGCAAAAAATCGTTCGGCGGTCTGTTGTGATTGCAGCTTCTCAACGCTGAACCTTTCTTGTGTTTATTGGTCCGAGTCGATGTCAGGGCCTGAACGAACGCTCATTTAAACCACTGGTGACGTGTCTTCCGTCTATCACAACATGATTGATCTGGTTGTTGGCTTTTCGATCCGGAGACAGCCAGATAGCTTGGTGAGTTTTTCTATGCAGGAATCTAGTACCACAGATAACCATATTTCGGGGCCCGACGAAGTCGATGAGCCTCCACCCCTTTGCGGATGTCTCATCAAGAAGGCTGAGTTTACCGACCATTAGGCCAAAGCTACCTTCTTTGTCCATGTTAAGGATTGGTATGCTACATTTAGACGTGATGAAATATACACCGGAGGCGATGGACGCACAAAAGAGATTGGAAAAACGGCGTTTGTTAGTAAATATAAGAGAATATTTGGTCTCACGAAAATAACTAAAGGAGGGAGTTTCCACTGGAAGCGACAAGGATTCCAAATTATCATAGAAATCAGTTCTTTCTACTGCAGTAATAATTTACCTATTAAAGTATAAAAAAATAATCTGTTTCCGGGACAGTCAAGTCTAAATAACCGGAACGGAAATGGATTATTATCCGGCCAAGGACTGTCAACTCAGATCCATTCCTTGAAAATACTTCAGGATTGTTTTATACCGCTTCAACGACAACAACAACTGAGAAAATAATAATCTTCCCAACTGCTAGGTATTTTTTAATGGCTGTAAGGAGCAATGAATCCGTTGGATATGCTGTAATGATTGAATACGAAGGAAAAATCCGATCATACAATACATAGACTAGATGCTGAGAATAAAGTAAAATTTCCGAACATAATTGAGTTTCATTCATCTCGTTCATCTATAAAAAACTGCGATGAGATATTCATTTTTGGAATGAAATGAGGTAAAGAAGCGATAGCCGTAGGCTTACTGGGTTAAAGAAAAGTCAACTGAAAATTCACCGTCCGTATTCTGGAAACCGAATCGAATAGTTTTTATTTACTACCTTAAAAAACGAATGATCATCAACTGAGACAATTATATAGCTTTATTTGACCGTTTAAACGACGAAATCCATGAAGTGGGCTTAGAACTGCTTCCACTTCCATCGTATTCTACATGTCGCTGGGAGCTGACTATTTTCTGTTTTCAGATCTCAAAAGATTGCTTTCTGGGAAGAAATTTTCGTCAAATGAAATGGTGATCGCTGAAACTAAGGCCTCTTTTGAAGCAAATGAAAGATCATACTACAGAAACGGTATCGAAAATTGGAAAGTCACTATAGTCAGTGAATCACCCTTGAAGCGGACTATGTTTAATAAAAAAAAAACGTTTCAAACCGTGGCTTACTATAGTAGCCAAGGGACTTTTCAATTGGCCTGTTATGATGGCAGCGACTTTAGACTTCCCGCTGAGCTTATACATATAATCAGTTTCGCGAAATACAAAAAATGGTATTCATCCGCAAACTCTAAAATACTTATTGATAGAAATTCCTTTCAATATCCCAACAATAAAGTAAGAACCACAAAGTACTAAAGCTTCAAATAATGTATTACAACAACTGCTTTCTCATTGCTTTGTTTAGTATTTTATGCACCTTTCATAATCGACTTTTGTCCAATAAATGGCACATAAAGAAACGGCTCTTTACTAAAGTTGCAACAAAAGCATAAAGACACTTACGCGGCTTTGTATCTTTTAGCGATTAATGGGCCTGATAAAAGTATGAAGCAATGGAAGTCAACAAGCACGGAGCGCCAGGATGATAAGATTAGAAGCGTGTATTATAAAGAGAACAGCAGCTAAATGCCTTGCATTGAACTAAATTATTCAATTAATATGAGTGGATGCTTGTGTAACGTAAAATTTGAAGGGATGCTCAAGCAGTAGGGTGATCGTAGCAGTAAAAATAAGAAAAAAGGAAAATGGTAGTGGGGTAAATGGGAGATTATAGATACATATAGTATGTATAGTGTAGTAAAAGAAAAACCATCATTTTGCATTAAATAGTAGTATTATAGAAAAAAGGTCACATATGCACCATTTTATGCGAACATGTATTGGCAATTTGAACTTAATTCATAAGCCCACTTTCAGAGAAGCCCTGCTACTCCCAACCTTCCCGCACCACTTGAAACTAGAAAACCGCAATCATGGCTTTCGAAAAGTGCACAGGACCCCCACATCACTTAGGGTCATAAACGGTCTAAACAAAACCACCCTGCGGTAGGACAATCCTCGTAGCGTTGGACTTTTACGCTACTTGAGGACGTACAACTGGCCGTAGGAGTACAGACTTAACCTTAATAATGCAGTCGATGGCGTCAAGATTCCGACCGTCAATAACTCTACAATTTTAGGTATTACTTTCGAGTGCTTCTCACACAACCAAAGAACAGAGCTGCAACAAAATTCTTATGTCGCCAGCCGGCAGCACAGATGAAAAGACATGAAACGTTGCTGGCAACATGCAGCCAATTGGCCGGCCGGTCATAACTGCACCAATATATTCGCCTGCATGTAGTCAAAAGCTGACGACAAAGCCACAAGCCTGTCAGAATACTGCACTCCGGACTCCAACAGGATGCCTCTTGATGTCTCTCTTAGAACAGCTGCACTAGGAGGTCCATATGCTTCCAGTTAAACAGCAAAATGAACTGAATGCTTTCGCCTACAATCATCTGTTTGGAACGTAACGGCCTGCTAGGAGTATTAAGAGGTCTTTCCTCAACTACGTCGACAACATAAAACAATACGCCGACCAGACCTCGGACGCAATAAACTTCAACTAAACTAAAAACCGCCATTCACAGTGGATCCATTAACATCTTCACCGACTTCCTTCAGTGAATGGCGTACTTGAAGTCAAACCACCATCCATTGCTGACGAATAGCTCGAGTTGCCGCGAGCATCGAGAGTGACCCTTACGCAGCTTCGTTCTATATAATCTAGTAGCTTCAACTCCTACTTATCAAGTATATACCCAGATACTCTTTTCACATGTGTTCAGCGTGCATAGAGTCCCCCGCATGACACTAGCCACCTCTTTGCACTAACATTACAGATCCGACAACCTTCCTTACCATCCTTAGGGTATTAAGTATCCGGGTATTGGGTAGCCGTTACAACAACAATAGAAACCCTCTTTTCTAATAAGAAAACAGGAAGAGTCAGTTTTCATAAGCTTCTTTAGAGCTGAATTTTTTATCATCAAAAGCATTCAGCGTAGAGGGCAACAGCTAGGTACCACAACCGCAATGGACTTCATTTAAACTTCTTGAGCTGATGAGCTGAGATATATAGAAAGTACGGTCAGGAATTCAAGATGTCTCAACTAAGTATTGATTGGCCTTCCAGTCTTTTAAAGCAGATTATAAACCAATTTTTAAGCAGTTTTTCAAAATTAATTAATAAGTAAACAGCACAAAGCTAGTCAGTTAACTTTAGGTAAATTTTGATGAAATCCACTAGCCTTTTTCCACTTGTAAACCAAAAAATACTCGCTTATAAATTGATGTCAACGCTAAGGCGGTCAAAATCATGCTTATGCTTTAATGTGCAGTTAAATATCAAATGTGAACTCATCCTTAATTTGATTATTTCATTTCACATTACTTTTCTTCTTCATTATTCCAAAATTTCGCTGCGACTGACTTCCGCAACAAGCATATACAACCAGCAGCTGCCGTAATTTACGATCCACAAACGTAATAAAATGGATTAACAGCAGCTTAAAGCGTTGACAGTGCTGGTGAAAAGCGCCATAAAACGACAGGAAACGGAAGCATTTAAAATACGGTATTACGTGGAAATCCCAGTGACTTAACTGCCACACCACATAAAGATGTGCATTTCATTCCGACGCAACTCGCTTCTCTGGCCAAATGATGACTATTCTCTCAGCGTCAGAGTGCGCTAAATGCATAGGAGTATAATTGAAGAGTCACCACAACTTCCTTTCGAGCATTTTCCTTTTGATTTGCTTTTGTTTTTGTGCTTGCCTGGCGTGGCTGCCTTGTTGTACTTCACTTCGAGTGCTTCTTGGTTTTAGCAATGAATAGATACGTTAGCATTATAAAGCGCGATGCCAAAACGGATGTGTGCTTCCTGTTGACAAGCTAAAGTGTCTATCTTCTTGAGTTTGACAATATCAAGATTATAGTAAGGATGCCGGTAAATACAAACGTTACGCAACACGCGTTGAAGTTGAGAGAAAAATTTAGTTGAAAGTTTTAGAAAGAAAATAGAGTGGAGTGAGGGATGAAATTAATTCACAGCTCAATAAATATTTGAACTGCCTTCTAAAGTGTCTTCTACATTCGCTTTAATTTAAAAAATCACAGCTTTGAAGCCTTGATGCGCTGTTTGGGTAGTTCTAGCTATCAAATCGAACGGCTTTAATTCGAACTCCAGAGGGGAGGAAAGGAATCTAATATTTCAGCTACGCTGCTCGAATATTTAGAAAATTTATATGATTTTTGAAATTAAAAAAATGCCGTTCTGATCTCCGTGAGCTGTAATATTATCATCTCTTGACAAAAGAGTATAAGAGACAAGAAGCAAGTATTTTCTATACTTTTAACTAAGAATTAATAGGGTTGAAAAAACATTATAAAAACAATTTAGCCATTCTTTAGCCTATTGTGCACAATTTTTAGGAGAAAATACTGTAAGAGGTCCCTTGGGATACGACTGATAGCCAAGCTCTTCTATAATTCAAGGTATATTTTTTGTTTACAAATATGTTTCTTGTGTCAGTGGTAGTATACTTTTAAGAGGAAACATTTTTTTTTAACTTTTTTTGTACAATGTGCAAATATTGGCCAAAAAATTAAAAAATTTAGAATTTCTGCCATTTTTGAAGGCGAAGAGCGATTAACAATAATATTTTGACTCTATTTTTAGTGATCCCTTGGAAGCAGATATGGTATTAATAAAATTTTCTGATTTCGCCTTTGACAAGCCTTACCTCAGCCAAACTTCATCTTGACCGCTTTGAACGAATACATTCATACCAAAAAATGTCACTCATACGCCATGACTCCAGCTGTGATCAAAAATACGTTACTCATACGCCCTGTGCGTCTAATTCCATTTCATTAAATATTCAGTTTAGAAGCTATTTTCTATTGAAAACATTAATTACACAGTAGTTTAATGCAAAACAAATACTTTTGTACACATGGAGCATTCAATACAAATGCTTTACCAAGAAACCCTCTTGCAAATTACTAATAAGCAAAAATACACAAGAACACAGGCAATCAATGTCATAAAATTTACATCATATAAACAAAGTGACTAATATGTATCTATATGTGCCATCAAAAACCTGTCGCATGGCATATACGTAACCCTTATTGAAGTGAGCCCATACAACCCTTAGGCAGCCAGCACAATTTATAACCCAATTTGTCTGGTCATCGAGCCTGCTTAATCCAATTTAGCCATAAAAACGGAGCTTAAAGCGTATAAAATACATGTGAACCTTTTTCCCTGTAGGCATTAATATGCACATAAGATAAGTAGGCAATCAATAAACATTTATATAGGCTAAAACAAATACATATATATTTGTATGATATATACTATTGACTGCAGGTGCCGCTGCTATTTCAGGTTCGTAGTTTTATCGTCTCTGTCATCGAAATCAGGCAATAGAAAAACAAATGAGAAGCTATTGGGGGTTTAAGTAAAATGTGAGCGAATTAGATTGCATTTATGTATGTGTTTCCTAATAAGGTTTTTGTTGTTCGATATTTTTTCATATCAGCGTTCAAAGCCTTGTGGATTTACCGGAATTGTTACCAAAAAGGAAATTATAAACAAATATTTTATGTTGCAAAGTTGGTAAGGAATTTGAAATAGAATGAATAAACTGAATATAAAATATATATGCAATTATTTATACGTTATACAAGGTTCGATCCAAAGTAAACAGGACTTTAAAAAAATGGAACAAATGGTTTTTTCGGCAAAATCAATTTATCTTATTCAAAATAGTCTCCTTCCGCTTTAATACAGCTTTTTGCACGGTCCAAAAGCATGTCGAACGAGTGTTTTAGCTCGTTGGCCGGTATGGCCGCCAGTAGGCCGGTGCAATGCTTATGAATGGCCTCTTCGTCTGCATAACGCTTTCCTTTCATGGGCAAATGCATTTTTCCGAAAAGGAAGAAGTCGCACAGTGCCATATCAGGTGAATACGGGAAGTGGTTAATGGTTAAAATGTGATTTTTGGTCAAATAATCGGTCACAATGATATCCTTCGAATGTTGGATTCTGAGCAATTTTTGGTCGTCAGTCAATTTTTGCGGAATGTTCGGTCAAAATGCGATAAATCGATGTTTTGGAGATCTTCAATTCCATTTCCATGAATTTCAATGATGATTTCGGCTGATTTTTGATGAACTCACGCACAGTTTCGATGGAATTTCCGGTGATCTCGGATTTTGATTGGCCCACATGTTAATCGTCATTTATGTCCTCACGACCACTTTGAAAACCCCTTAAATGTTCCCAATGTTTCATTAAGGCACCTCACATACCGTCACCAATCATATGGAGTAAAGTCAGCCGGATGTTCGAAAATACTGATGTTTGTTATATGAAGACTAGGTTAAGTCTTACCCAATTTTATTGAGTTTAGGCACAAAGATACAGTGTTAACAGTAAAACACGCTCTCATAGAGATTACTCACATATTGGCAGATATATGCGGTATAAAGGCAGATGGAACTTCGAAAATCTTTATAATAGGTATATGGGGGCTCAGAGAAATATTGACCCCGTTCAACCCGTTTTTAATATATAGAGAAACTATCATACTATATTAGAAAAGGATAATTTTTTAATCTTAATTGTGTACTTCAGCTTCCATAAAGCCCTCTCATACCATATCGGGCGTAAAAACTAATCGAGTTAGATACATCAATTCCATCTATTTTTATAGTGCCATTAGGGCTGCTTAAAGGATTTGTCCTGAGCGAATTTAGTTATTGTAACTTAAATGGTTTCGGAGATATGTACATTACATTACTGCGATTGCTTATGCTAAATTACAGTTCTTTATCTTAATTTAGTGCTTATTTATGGTACTTTTTTACCAAGTTTTATTACGTTTCATCATCGTGATTACTAATGCATAGTATATATAACCCTATATCTATCTCGATTAGTTTTAGCTGATACATACAACCGTTAGGTGAACAAAACTATTAGACTGTGGACCTACTTGTTGCAAGAGCATAAAAATGTTGCCAATGAATTCAATATTCATTCTTCGACGAAAAGGTGAAAGAAAAATTAAATTATACTATAGAACGTAGACTCACTTACATTCGACAATACATTTAGCTTGTCCAAAATATTTATAATAAAGTCAAGCTAATTAAGCATTGGGCAAAAAATAGTAAGACTTTTTAAATTAATTTTCAGATGAAACCCCATTCGTGAAAATATTTTTTTCTAGGTTGTCAGTGACATCTGTCCCAAATGTCACATCAATATTATATATTCATTAATGCTTATTATACGCATATCTATCTGAAGTACATGAAGTGCGTTCGGCGATTTTTACGATTAGTAAAATTATTCAACAAAGAAGTAGTGCCTTTATATTTTGTATGCGGAATTAAATTTATGGTGCTGAAACATTCATAATGCTGGAATAGGCGATTAGTGTTTTTCGCAAGCAAGTGTTTTTGATTGATAAAAGTTAATCAAAGAGAGTTGAGAGCGCATCGACGACGAACCACGTCCAGGACGTCCATCAAAATCAACCGTAGATCACCACGTCAATAAAATAAAAGAATTGTTGCTTGAGAATCAACGTTTAAGAGTCAGAGATATTGCTAGCATCGTTGGAATATCGGAAGGATCAGTGAAAAACAGTTTGGAACATGATAAAGTCTAAGAAAAGTGAAAACACGATTGGTTCCAAAATCGTGTTAACATCCAGAAAGTAACGGTCAATCGGTCGAATATAGTGGCAAAAGTGGGCCAAAGGCGAAAAAACTTCTGAAAGCAGGTCAATAGGCAAAGTTATGTTGACAGTTTGCTTCGATGATCGCTTTATTCGATTATCAAAAAGGAATACCACTTGAGTTTTATGCGTCGTTTGCGCAATGCTATTCGTGAGTTGGACGACATAAATTTTGAAGAATAAATTACGAGTTTTAAAATTATGAACAAAGCCTAGAATTGAATTTAGGAAAGAATATTTTTATGATAATAAACTGAGTTATATTGGATAGTCTCCATATACTACTATGAGGAAGAGATAGCGCCCGATATATATCGAGTTATAACAATATTTTTATGGTAATAAACTGTAATAAATTTTATAATAAACACAAAAAAGCATCTTTTGTGTGTCGACTAAACAAATATTCGTTAAGTTTTAGGGTACAAAGCGTGCCAATCCTAGACTTGTACCAAAACATTTGATCGTGTAAGAGCAAATTGGCAACGTGGCTCAACACTGTAGCCAATGTCCATTAAAATAAAACATTTCTGATATAACTATTTCTATGATTCTCCATTAAATACGTATAATATTATAGTTCAAAAATTATAAATTCAACAATATTTCATCCAAAATTCGCAGCTATATTTTTCACTATATTTTTATAATTTTTTCGAGTTTAAACTTCTTGAAATAGCAGCGAAAATAATTTCGTATACTCTTCCCGCTACCCGTAACAGCTACACAAACAATCAGTCAATTTTACGCATGTTGCGAACAAAAGGCTTGGTTAGTTTGAGCAGGTAAGAGCGTTATTAGTGAAACCACAACAACATGCAATGCCATTGCATCCACTCAGGTGTATTGCCACAACAGTTGCGGTTACGTTTCACGTGTGCCAGCGCATGGGCAACATCAATACGCGTCACACGCAGAGATACGCTTCTCTGAAACCCATACATTTAAATACGCAAATATGTGTATGTATATGTACGTATATGACATATGTGTGTACGTAGTAGGTAAGCATTCACTGGAGACCTTCATACGCATAATATGCCAGCAGCCAGCTGCCACGCTTCGCTGCTTGCCATGCCCGTCACTTGCTTACAAACCGACCGCAAGAGCTTGCCACCGATTTGAGCACAAATGGACGCATGCATAGTGATTTGCCGCATAATGGGATGCTGCGAATCTGATGTACTGATCACTTCGTCAAATACTTGAATGGTCAAAGGAAGCTACGAACTTTATAGAAATTTTGTACTGAGCTTTGCACTAAATTTTTTTAAATATTTTCCAAGGTCTGATGCAGTAATACTCGTATATATAGTCAATTCTGTGTATTTTATGCGAATCATAATGTTATTATTTAAATTGTTGTATGTGTCTTGGCTAATACTTAAGCTTTCAACCCATTAGAGAAAAAATTTTACTTTTGAATTTGCTCTAAATTTTGTATTTATAAAAGACTCAATGCTTTGGACAGTCTAATTTATCACAAGTACAAACATTTGATTGGACCAAAGCATACAGTGAAGGTCGCGAATTCATCGAATATTTGGCTCATGTGAATCGTCCATCCACCTTCTTTAATAATGAAAACATGGAGAGAATTAAAGAAGCAGTGCCTGCAAATCGTCGTTCTGCCATCAGAGAGATATAAGAGTATAATAACATCTTTGGTAGATCGACTCAATGCATTTTGGTAAATTTTTAGGGTACGAAGCGTGTCAATCCTAGACTCATACCAAAACATCCGAACACGTAGAAGAAAATTGGCAACGTAGCACAGCATAATTATGTACTAATATTTATTTTGTCGCCTTCAAAGTAATCCCCATCAGATGTAATACATTTATGCCAACGATTTTTCTAATCGTCGAAGCACTTTACATAAGCACTTTTTGGGATGGCCTTCAGTCCCTTCAGCGAACTCTGTTTTATCTCATCGATCGACAGAAAACGGGTTTAACGGAGCAACAATTTCAGTTTGAGCAACAAGAACAAATCTTACGGATACAGCTCTGGTGAATACGCTGGTTAATCGATTGTATTCATTGCGTTTTTTGGCTTTAAATTCGGTCACAATCGTAGCTCGATGAGATAGTGCATTATCATCGAAGGGATGGTCATACGCAACCGCCCCATTACGGCCAATAGAACTCCTTATTGACCGTCTGTACCCCTGAAGCCTATTCATGATGTACCAAATCACAAATATCGGAAAAAAACAACAAAACAATGAGCAGCACCTTGATATTTTAAGCGGCTTTGGCTTGGTTTTTTTGGTTTCGGCTCTATTTATTTCCTCCATTCCGATGATTGTTGACATGTCAAACTCATAAGCGAATGTTTCATTGGCAGCTATAATGCTCACTAATAAGGGATCGGAATTTGCACCATCAAGCATGCCCAGAAAGACCCGTTGACGGTACTCTTTTTGAAAAAAATTTCGTTTCATACCCAAAATATCCACCAAAATCATTTTAGCTGACTTACGGTGTGATGTCAAGCTCTCATGCCTTTCTCTAACAGTTGCCTGACGATTTTCTAACACCATATCCGTAATTTTTCGTCATTTTTCCATCAGTTCAAGAGGTTGAAGGTCTTCCAGAACGAGGCATGTCTTCAACGATCTCTCGAAGGATTTGTATCACTCGTAGGCTTGAGGTTTTGATAAAACTGAAACGAAAATGTTCAACAATCTAGCGAATGACGCTCAAAAATTTAGCCGAAATTGATTGATATGAAGGACATGATAAAGATTTGTATTAAATTCTTTTTAGATGATATTATACCATATATTTCAAGACCTGAAAGTATTTTCAAAGCTCAACTAACTTCAGTATAAATGCTAAATTTCTTTGAATTGAATTGAGTTGTTTCTTCATTCAACCAAATAGCTTCGTAAAAAGCATAAATCGATTTTGAAGAGCTCGAAAACTTTCTCACTGAAATCAATTCAATAAATTACTGGTGATAAAGAGCTTAAAATAAAAAAAGACAAAATATATCATACCGAATAAGTCGAACAACAACTCCTGGCACTAGCTGAAAGAACTCGGTGTCGAAGTGTAAAAAGCAAGCAATTACTGCGGAAAGCAACCACAACTACAGAAAAAGATTCTCATGCCTGCATATATAAATATGATAGCGTAGTACACATACATATGTTTATATGATATCTTTACAGCTTTGCGCTCATTCATCAAACGCAACTGAGCTCAATTGTGTGTGTTGAAGCTAAAAAATGCTGTTTATATAACAGCTTATAAATCTCGTGTTTGGAATACTATAAATGCAATACACACATACATATATATATGTATATATATATACATATATATAACTGACATGACAATGAAACGCACATTAAATGGTTTGAGGTGTAAATCCCTTCATTTACATATGCAACCAACTCAAACTCACCCTTTGATCAATGACGGTAATTTCTCATTGCAGCGATATGAATTGCCGTGCAGACATTTCTCTAACAAAAAGTTCGATGTTTACGCACAAAGTCAGCGCGGTTCGCACACTTTGACTATTTTATCACCCTTTATTTTTCATGCGCACACACACACACACACACACGTTTAAATTGTTTTCGATGTTTCATAGGATTTATGGTTTTGTTGTTGGTGTTCTACAACTTGTCCTGCAGAAATTAGTTATTCGAGTCAACGCTTGTGTGCCTAAGTACTTAACTAACGGTACAGTGAAGTGAGTGTGAGCGCAAAAATATTATTGCTTTTACCCTCCCTAAAGTCCCCTTTTTTGCATTTCAAAAGCGTTCTTGCCTTTCGTCATATTTCAAATGTTCTTAAATTACATTTTACACTTTGTGCTACGAATCAGTCACGGCCTGCAGAGAAGTGTTACAAAAACAGCGCGTGTGTGCCAATTCAATCAAAGTCCTTTAAGTGTGTTTTGTGTGGTGAAATGGTTGTTTTTGGGTATCCTGGGTATATAAAGTTTGCCACGAGGTTTGTAATACACGGAAAGAGACTTCGAAGACCCTACAAAATATGCATATATGTATATAAATAATGTTGAGATGATCAAATCGATTAAGCCACGTTTAGTTATTTATATGTCCGTCTGTTCGCTTGTAAATATCTCAACTAGACATACAGTTTTTGAAATATCGATATGAAAGTATGCATACGTTCTTTTTTAACGAAAATCGGAAAATCAGTTCTCAGAACCGGATTACTATAGCATACAAGTATATATGTATACTCGCAATTTAACATCGGCTCATCTCTGAAGTAATCATGCAATCGTCGAAGAAATTTTTCAGATCGTGTCACTATATAGCATGGTAGCTATCCATACAAACTGAACGATCGGAACCAAGTGCTAGTTTGTATTTGTATTGGAGGCTTCGGTGAGACTAAAATCTTGATTTTTGTATAGTGAAAGTTTCAAATGGAATTTAAAATTGTTTTATATGGAAAGTAGGAGTGGTTGCAGTTTGTTTCACTCATGTGCACACTGTAACATATGAATATCCGAGATTGATTGAAATCAGTCGGGCTGGTCTCGAGATATGTGTTTTCAACTAAAGGTTGGCGGTGCCGCGCTCATTGTTCAATTTGAACCAGGACTTCATTAAAGTACAGTCATACTATATTGGGGGTAAGATTTAATGTCACTGGCGTATTTAGTTATTGATTTATCATGCGTTAAGTAGTTTTTAACTAGTACCGTTATAAGGGGAGTGAGCGGACTTATTATGCGATTTTATTCATTTTCGCACTGTCGGTCGGAGTTCTTAAAGTAGTTTAAGAGAAATGTGCATTAAACTTATTAGAAGGCGGGACCACGCCCACTTTTTCAAACCTCCAGGTGCTAGATTAAAGTTTTCTATTTAAATTTACTGCTTAATTATGGTACTTCATACGTTTTCGGTTGATGGGATTTTGCGCGCGTGGCAATGGTCCGATTACGCCCGTATAAGAACTCATACTTTTTTTGTCAAGGTAACCTTATACCTATCTCGATTAGAGTTAGGTAATACGTACAACCGTTAGTAAACAAAAATATTATACTCTCTAGCAACATGTTGCAGGAGTATTAAAATACCACAGTCAATGAATATAACATCCAAGATGATTCAAAAAAACTTTATAGGAGCTGATGTCAAATTTCGACGATGGCAGTGGAATATTCCACATTAAAGTGAAAACTAATATTTCAGACCATACTCCAACTATATCCTGATAGTCTGTAAATGAGCGAAATCACCCTCTTTCTCATATAACTCAGTTATAATTCCTTATGATTCTTTCGATTTCCAGTACACAATACAAATACCAATACATATATTCGGAAAAATTTTTTCGAAAAAATTTTACCTTTGAGGGATGCAGTGACGAGTCTTAAAATTGTCAAAATCGTACCATAACTGTTCCAGAAGCCAAATGCCAATAATGTTTACGCTAGTGCGTATGACAGACGTTTTACCAGAAGTATCGGTCAATTTGTGAGATATATTGCTAAAATTTGGGTAAAATATTTTATTTATAGTATTCCATTTTTATCTCAAAAATACGTTGAATCGAAACAATACTTCCCTTAAATTAAAACAAAAACAAGTAAGGAAGGGCTAAATTCGGGTGTCACCGAACATTTTGTACTCTCGCATCATAAAGTGATAATCGAGATTTCATTATACGTCATTTACATATTTTTCAAATACCGTATTTGTGTAAAGTTTTATTCCGCTATCATCATTGGTTCCAAATGCATGTATATATTATACAGAGAAGGCATCAGATGGAATTCAAAATAGCGTTATATTGGAAGAAGGCGTGGTTGTGAACCGATTTCACCCATATTTCGTACATGTTATCAGGGTGTTAAGAAAGTATTATGTACCGAATTTCATTGAATCTGTATAGTAGTTCCTGAGATATGGTTTTTGGTCCATAAGTGGGCGACGCCACGCCCATTTTCAATTAAAAAAAAAAAAAACCTGGGTGCAGCTTCCTTCTGCAATTTCTTCCGTAAAATTTAGTGTTTCTGACGTTTTTTGTTAGTCCGTTAACGCACTTTTAGTGATTTTCAACATAACCTTTGTATGGGAGGTGGGCGTGGTTAATATCCGATTTCTTCCATTTTTGAACTGTATATGGAAATGCCTGAAGAAAACGACTATGTAGAGTTTGGTTGACATAGCTATAGTAGTTTCCGAGATACGTACAAAATTAGTAGGGGGCGGGGCCACGCCCACTTTTCCAAAAAAATCACGTCCAAATATGCCCCTCCCTAATGCGATCCTTTGTGCCAAATTTCACTTTAATATCTTTATTTATGGCTTAGTTATGACACTTTATAGGTTTTCGGTTTTCGCCATTTTGTGGGCGTGGCAGTGGGCCGATTTTGCCCGTCTTCGAACGTAACCTTCTCATGGAGCCAAGAAATACGTGTACCAAGTTTCATCATGATATCTCAATTTTTACTCAAGTTACAGCTTGCACGGACGGACGGACAGACGGACAGACGGATGGACGGACAGACGGACGGATGGACAGACAGACATCCGGATTTCAACTCTACTCGTCACCCTGATCACTTTGGTATACATATATAACCATATATCTGACTCTTTTAATTTTAGGACTTACAAACAACCGTTATGTAAACAAAACTATTATACTCTCCTTAGCAACTTTGTTGCGAGAGAATAAAAAAACATTTGTGCCACCGACGTTCAAAATTTAAAGTATTTACACGATATATCACTTCATTATTAACTGCCACTGCGTATACGCAATCAAGTACGAAATCACAAAAGCGACAAATTCATTGTCCCTGAGTAAACTCTGATATTTGTTATTCCACTGTCAGGCCAATCTATCGCATATTTATTTACATTTGAGCTTTTCGCAACCATTTTATGGCAATTTAAGAGAGTTTTCAATAAAGTATCCGTACACTCAAACTCGTTATGAAATAAATATTTCCAATGAATGCACACACAATCTGTTTGATTTTATGTCAATACAATCGTTGTTGCTGCAAAACAATCCGCTTGCATGATGCATCATAAAATAATCATTTACCATTAAATATGTCGTTTAAGAATTAATTTTGTTTGCTCGTTGTTTTTTGTCATTTGGCCGCATTAATTAATGTACACAACATTATTGTTTTTAGGTGTGATGGAGGTCTACATTGGGGCTGCTGTTCACCTATTTTGTAAAGCGTTTTTTATTATTGTATATACATATCGTACCATAATATAAAATCAAGTTTTTTATCTTCGTTACATAGGTTTCCTTGGGTAAAAACCAGCATTTTTTCAACAATTTTTTTCTCATAAAAAAAATAAAATATTTTATTCGAATTTTTTATTGTTAAAAACATACACTATTAGCAAAAAAATTCCGAAATTTTTGGAAAAAAATATTTTAAACTTGGCCATTGCGACGCCATTTCCGGTGACCACTCAGAAAAAAGACGCGCCCGGATCATCTAAAATGAAAAAAACACGTGGTTTGGTTAAAATCTTTACTTAGAACTTGGACGAAGGAAAAAACAACTGAAAATTAGATTTTTTACAAACAGTTTTACGAAATAATGAGAATTTCAGTGAAAATTTCAAGACATTTCTGTTTTCAAATTGTTGTAGTCGAAAACAGAATCCTGCGTTCAAGTCTTTCAGAATTGTACATCAAAGACATGTGTAAATTTCATAAATATCGATCGACTTCAAAAACACAAGCCGAGAAAAATGCGTTTAAAGACGGCACACTTAGTCCAGCTTCGAGCGCACATGTTCTTAAGGCTGCATCCCCGAAACTATTACTCGGATCAACTTGAAAATTTATAACAATATTTTAGCGGTGTTGTAGAATTTAAAGAACAATAAAAAATTTGATTTTTTGAAACCCGTAAACTTACGTAACCCCTTAATTCTCCAAGCAAATGTCAATAAGTTCTATAATGAATATCGAGCGCAGAGATTTTCTGAAATTTGTTTCGATAATTTTACATTTTCCTCACAAAAAAAGTCGCTATCGATGACAGACCGATCTCAAATTAATTGATATTGGTTTAGTTGCCATTATATAACAATACTAGTCAGAAAATAACATTTTAATGCATAATAACATTTTAAATCCACCCTCTGCGCCAACTACCGTGGGAAAAGCTTCTCAATATCGCATATTAGGTTCTATCGAGCGTATTGTGTGAAAAACTAATGCTCACCGTCAGCAAACTGATTGGACCTTTTCAGTGTGGCTTTAGGACTGGAAAATCAATAACTGACCAGATATTCAACATGCGTCAAATATTGGAAAAGACCCGTGAAAAGAGAATCTTCGTCAATTTCATAGCTATTTTTGACAGCACGAAAAGAAGCTGCCTTTATCCCACGAATTCTGAATTTGGTGTACCTGCAAAAGTAATACGGCTGTGTAAGCTGACGTTGATCAATATCAAAAGCTCCGCCAGAATCGGAAAGGTGCTATCCGAACCGTTGAAAACCAAACGAGGTTTCAGACAAAGCGACTCCCTATCGTTCGACTTCTTCAATCTACTGCAGGAGAAAATAATTTCAGCTGCAGAGCTGAGTAGTAAAGAGTGTGCAGCTGCTGGCGTAAGCTAATGATATTGATATTATTGGCCTCCACAGTAGATAAAGAAGCGAAGCAAATGGGTCTGGTAGTGAACGAGGACAAGATGAACTATCTCCTTTCATCAATGAAACAGTCGCCGCACACGGCCTTGACGCGCCACGTCATATCTTCGAAGGTGTAGATAACTTCGTCTATCTTGAAACCAGCATTAACACTAATAGCAATGCCAGTCTGAAAATCCAACGCAGAATAACTTTTACCAACACTTCATACTTTGACTAGGTTATTGAGAAGTGAAGTCCTCTCTTGACGAACAAAGACCAAGTTCATTCATTATGCCCGCACAGCTTAATGGAGCAGGAGCATGGACGATGACAATATCTGATGAGTCGACGTTACGAGAAAGTTTTGTTGTCCTTTATGTAGTGGCAACGGCGAATATTGCATTTTTTTTTCTTAAGATTTTTGGTTAACTCATGCGATTTTATACCCTGAATGGAATATATTAGGTTTTCCAAAATGTTTGGAATACTCAAAAAGAAACGTCGGAGACCCTAAAAACTAAATAGATATTTGGTAATCGTTCAGCGTGTTAAGAAGAGTTATATTCGTCATGACCATCAGTCCGTCTGTGCGAGCACTGATCTGCTTATTTGTTGGCACCTTATATCTATCATATAAACAATAAGATCGGAACCAAGTGCTTACGTAGAAAACATATCAAATATCTTCATGAAATTTAAGATAGATTATTACTCATTACGTCGCTAGATTCGCATAGGACTTCTATATAAACTGACCGACCAAAATCAAAATAAAGATCTTGCTTCACCCTTTTGTGCCATAACAATGCGTCTATGAAGAGTTTTGGAGCTTCGGTGTGGGCAAAGTTAACGTTTTCTCTTGTTTTAAATAAAATCAACAAACAAAAATTATTACAAGCAACCCTTTAAAAATAAAATCAACCTTTATTTCATCAAGATAACTATTTATCACAACTTAGAATTTAACAAAGGTAGAGCAAGCAACCCATTAAACTACACGAATAGCATATTTTGTCACTTGACACCTTTTGCGGCCAAGCATTTGACATGACAGCAGCAAAAGGTCAGCAGACAACAAAACGAATTGCCCCGTAACTAGGCACCCAAGTACTGAAAAACTGTCACATTGACAGGTAAAAGAGTGAACATGATTTGGGTCACGTGACATGGAGAGATGGGAACTACAACAGCTGAAAAAATAATTATAGCACAAGAAGGACAACAGAGTAAGCGCTAGGTGAAAGTTTTGTTTATAGGCATTTTGTTTTTCATGGTGTGTGAATCTAAACTCATTTCTGGGCTGTGTTACTCTCTTTCTTTTCTTCTAGACTTCAAAACCATATTAGCCTAAGAAACTCTTTATGAAAAGTCCCTCAAAACCCCACCCTTTCTGATTAAAATAGGTCAAGTCGCAATATATTTATGTACCTTGTATTGTATAATGGTTACCTCGAGCTGTGCATTGAAGTAATTCTTCTAAAGTCCCATTGATTCTTAATACTAGTAAGAAACAGCGATTCATAGATTTTTTCCCATTTTTGCTGACATTTCGTACTTCAGAGAGCCGAAGCTTCAGTCAACTTAAGGCGTCATTAACGTTATTGAAAAATTATGATACTACATCCTATAGTTTTCGAGAAAGCTTATGTAAAAGTAGTATCGGGTGATTTTTTAAGAGCTTGATAACTTTTTAAAAAAAAAAAACGCATAAAATTTGCAAAATCTCATCGGTTCTTTATTTGAAACGTTAGATTGGTTCATGACATTTACTTTTTGAAGATAATTTCATTTAAATGTTGACCGCGGCTGCGTCTTAGGTAGTCCATTCGGAAAGTCAATTTTGGGCAACTTTTTCGAGCATTTCGGCCAGGAATAGCCCGAATTTCTTCGGAAATGTTGTCTTCCAAAGCTGGAATAGTTGCTGGCTTATTTCTGTAGACTTTAGACTTGTAGCCCCACAAAAATAGTCTAAAGGCGTTAAATCGCATGATCTTGGTAGCCAACTTACGGGTCCATTTCTTGAGATGAATTGTTCTCCGAAGTTTTCCCTCAAAATGGCCATAGAATCATGAGCTGTGTGGCATGTAGCGCCATCTTGTTGAAACCACATGTCAACCAAGATGCTAACAAACTTTTTGTTGCCAAAAATGGAAGAACTGAACTTGGTTGACATGTGGTTTCAACAAGATGGCGCTACATGCCACACAGCTCGCGATTCTATGCCCATTTTGAGGGAAAACTTCGGAGAACAATTCATCTCAAGAAATGGACCCGTAAGTTTGCCACCAAGATCATGCGATTTAACGCCTTTAGACTATTTTTTGTGGGGCTACGTCAAGTCTAAAGTCTACAGAAATAAGCCAGCAACTATTCCAGCTTTGGAAGACAACATTTCCGAAGAAATTCGGGCTATTCCGGCCGAAATGCTCGAAAAAGTTGCCCAAAATTGGACTTTCCGAATGGACCACCTAAGATGCAGCCGCGGTCAACATTTAAATGAAATTATCTTCAAAAAGTAAATGTCATGAACCAATCTAACGTTTCAAATAAAGAACCGATGAGATTTTGCAAATTTTATGCGTTTTTTTTTAAAAAAAAGTTATCAAGCTCTTAAAAAATCACCCGATAGTATTATCTAGTATCCATATTATACTTCATTTGTATCTTGGAAATTTTTGGGAGAAACGTTTGTACACTGAACAACAACAGCCTTTTATCCGAGTGTCATGAAACCTTATGTCGGAGAAATTGGAGTCGGAGAAATTGGAGTCAGCCTGTGGAGTATATGAATTTGGACTTTGTAGCACCTGACTTTTTCTAATTCAAAAACTGGGATACCCGAAAACTATCGACTGTTTTGCCATGATAGGATAGATGAAGAAGATACCGCTGGGTCTTAAGAACACTGCAAGAAAACTACACCAAGATTTAGGACCATTCGTTGGTGAACAAATTGGAAGTTCAAGATGTTTATTTTTCATTGCCATTGAAGAGGGGTGATGATATAGAGCCGACAAATTAGAGTGGCGACAAATCATTTTCGATCTACTATCCCCACAATAATCTGAAGACAACGTAATAAACCTAATTTCATATATATCAATTATAATGAAATGCTTTCCAATTATAATAGAGTATGCACTTCCATAACATACACACTCCCCACGGAGCGGCGTTACAAACGGTTCAAGTGAGATCCTTATAAGAACCGACCACTCAACCTAACCAAACCTACCCCGGTACGATAATCGTTTTATTGTACTCTCGCTCGGCAGCACTAGGGTTTATGAACTCTATTCTTCATTAAACTTCTGATATGATTCATAATCTCAAATGCAATCTTATAAGTGTCCGGGTGCCAAATGGCTGAAGAAATTTGACGTTCCCTACATCAATAAGAGAACACTATAAAAGCACGATTCTCGCCTTCAATGTATTCGAGTACTCTGGCCTTCGATAGCCTAGTAAATTCATCCGAACCATGGAAGTCGTTATGATGTGGAGATCTGATATTTATGAAGAACTTGTTGAAAATAAAAAGTCGTGTGCTAACTTTAAGGACCACAGGGTGATGATAGATAGATAATTATAGATTTAGGTGATGGATCTTTTGAGCATACTCAGTTTGTACAGTTCACTTAATTGAGGAATAAAACAAAGCAAGAAATACCATTAACACTTCGTAGACATTTTCCTCACCAAAGGGTTTAATTCTAAAGAATAATAATAATATTTTAAAAAACTCTATGGAACTGTAAAGCTTAATATATGTATTATAATTAAAGTACTGTCCTCAGTGGCGTAGCTACAACTTCGGGCGACCGGGGCCAAGGATGTTCTGCCGCCCCCCCTTTATCTACCTACCTACAAGTTTCAGGAGGTGGTTCAAACAAAAGTGAATTTTTACAAAATGTCTTCGATATTAAGTATATCAAATTTAGGAACTAGAAGCCACTCATATTGTGAAGTTCCAAAAATCTCACAATACAGTTTTTGAGGAAATTGATACTGAATTTACAAGACATCTTATTAAAAGCCATAGAAAAAACCCATTTTCGCCCTATATCTTGTACACTTTTGACACAATTTGCAGGAATTTTTGCCCGAATTGGAATTTTTAAATACCATTTTGCCGCCCCCCAAGACGTTGCGCCCGGGGCGCCGGCCCCCTTTGCCCCCCCTAGCTGCGCCACTGACTGTCCTGAGAGAGTAAATTTCATTTTGATGTTAACTAGCCATTGGTAAGAAAGTATGGTCACGTTGACCTTCAAAACAAATACCCATGCCTTAACAGCCACACGTGATGAGTTAACCGCTTTTATGAGATTGGATAAAATCAAAAGAAGTTGGCCTAAAAGTATATAAAAGTATGCAAAATAACGTAACATTACTTTTCATAAGTTTGCAGGCGATGGAATGGAAATAAATCAAATTGAAACTAAATTTGAGTTTTGGTTATAAAATGGTTATATATGGGTTACGTATTGGTTATACATAGGTTATATATTGGTTATCATACACCCAAATTTGAACAAAATTTGATTTTCGATTTCAAATTGCTTCTACTTTGGTTATTATATCTGACAGCGATTTAAAATTTTTTTGTGATGATACTTTGTTTTGCATTTTAGGTGACGATAAATTCCTTCTTTATACGTTTTATAAAATTGAAGCAATTATGCACATATTTTTACTCTCTATTTTAACATAATACTCAATTTGTAATTAATCATTACTTTAAAAGCGTTTTACATTTCTCTCTCTCTTTCTCTTACCGAAATCTCTAGCAGGGAAAGACAAGTTCATTTAGCCACAAATTCAAATAAACAGAATCACGTATTCTGTAACCGTTTTTTAACTTGCGCTCTCTCACCTCATTCCAAACCTGTCACAGTGAGTTAACAATTTCATTAAAATTCTTCTGTCGCAATGAAATTACAACAACTTTATCTGCTTAGTTGCTCGTCGCAGACAATAAATAAATGGAGATATTTACACTGCTGAACGTAGAAAGCGAATACTTAATGGAAATTCTTTAAGCATGCAAAGAGCTTCATCTGAAAATGGAGAAAATATTCAAAATAAATCGGACTCTGAGATGTGTTACTTCCGAAAAAGGGAACTTGTCTGGAAAAGGGAAGAACTGAGACGTTTCCTTCTTAACGCTCTCAATTGTTCCACGACTTGGATGACAAGTTGAATAACTTTTGATTTCAATTTACGAGAAATCGGATCGCTCAGATGGTATATTCTCCAATTGTTGAATCGAGAAGAATTACGAAGACCGTTTCTTCAGATTCAAATTATCAGAGTAGCTGACAGAATTAATAGTTTCATGCCTTCCATTTCTAATTTTACTTTATCTCTTTGATGTTACAGCCTGTATTTGCCCCAATGATAGACTCAGCCAGAAAGTTCATCTCAACCGAAAATTCTAAGCCACATTTTCGCAAGCTCTATGTGAATTTTCGCCTCATCACGAACAACGAGTTCATCAGCCAGCCGTTAGAGTTTCTTCCATCTTAAATATATTCTAAATGCCACCACAAAAATCTTCATCATCCGAACTCTTATCAAAACACTATAGTTTATCTCTCAGTGTTGAATTTCGCTGTTAATCAGTGTAATCAGACAGACGTAGCCAGCAACACACCTCCATCATAGTCCAACTTATTATGAACTACACTAAATTCCTCGCAGCTCGTTTGCTCATTGCCAGTTACTTGTTAGTAGAGTTGGGTCATTTGCAAATAGCAATTTTTCAAAGTCAAACCGCCAGTCTATGCGGTATCACTGGTTTTGCAAAATTTTCGCACTGCAACTTAGTAAACTCTTAAAACTCGGTCTACTCTCGGCACATTAACATATACCTATGTATATGGACCTAGCACATACATATACATATGTACAATTACTCGCTGCAGATAATCACTATGATGCCTGCTCGTCTTTATTAATGACTGTACTTTTGGTCACTGTAACGGTTTGCCGGAATGCCGCTATTGCACGTCAGTTCATGGTAAAGTGTTCGTGCTATGTCTTAAACTTCCAAGGGTGCTGTGTCACCTCCTCATTCGTTTACTTCCGAAATTTTCGCGGTTTGTTGAATGTACACGTTGGCGGAAATGTCTTTGTCACAGGTGAAGTTGCTCAAGTTAATTATCTCTGCCGGAAATTACAATGTTCTTTACTTACTCGTAATGAGTATTCAGTATATTCGAAGGCTTCGGATTGCGCGTAAATAGATTCAGGTGAATGTGGCCGGCCGCTAAGTGATACTGAGTTTCGAAGTAGTTCTTGCTAACTAAAACCGAAGATTGTTAAATTATTTTCAAATTAAGGTACTAGAGTTTCACATGAGTCAGCCGCTTGAAAGCCCTGTAAAATAAAATCCCATTGCCTCTTATTGCATCGGGTTTTACCAGACCCACCAGTGAAGGTGGCTGCCATCAAAGTAGCGGTAGATATAGAGCAGCGAAGCGCAGAATCCTTTAGAGAGTGGTTTATTAGCTCCGATAGCTGAGCGGCTGTATGGACTTTGAGCTTTCAGCGAAAACTAGAAAGCCGAATTCTCTTGCTCAATTTCCTCTAAATGGAAGCAGGTCTTCTGATGCCCTCTTGAGTTCTAGCGTTGAACCTAGGAGCCGCCAGTTAGCTCGGCAAGCGCTGATCAACAGCCACTGCTTGTACGACCTCAACTTTTAGGCCAGAGTAAGAGATGCTCCGAACTATTGCTCTTGGCAAAGTCAGTCTCACCGTAATTGAAAGTCTACTGATTGGACCCTGTCCAATGTTATAAGAGATCCAATCATGTTGACACTTTATGCGCTTTCGTCACGCTTTTACCTCACTGAGATTGAAATATCTCGGTAGGCATACCTTCGGCGAACTTAGTGAAGTGCTGGGATTGACGTTAACTACAAATTTGTGATAAGCTCAAAACGCTTCGTTGATCTGAGTGGAACTGACGATTCACTTCTAAGAGTTTATGGGTAACAAAAAAGACAGACATTTGTCCAAACGAGTTCCATCGATTAGGATCAACTTTACGACCTAACCTACCTAACCATTATGACATTGATACATTGCTAAGGATGAAGCTCTGGTACAGCTCCATTAGGATAAAGAAAAGACGCATTTAAAATTACATGTGAATAGGAACTGTGAGGGTGGTGAGTTGGAGACGGTAAAGAGTATATAGGTTAGTGCTTATACGGTAATTTATGATACTGGTTGTGAAGGTGATTAAGAGTTTTTCAGTTCGAAAAAGAAGTCCGAAAAAATAACTCCATGTTCATGTAAATTTTTTAAGCTAATATTCTGTTACTAAGAATTTATTAGCTGCAGTAGAGGCAGTCCATGATGTGGAAATCAAACTTTTACTGTTACTAAGTAACTTTTTGAAAGAATTAACGATCCATATTTAGCATCGTAAAGAATAATTGAAACAAATTTTTAATGGAATTGGGGGAAAAAGTTCATTAGAGCATCCGATGGGTTGCCAATCATTAAAGTACCACTTTCTCTACTTCTATTTATAATAAGCCTTTGACAGAAAAGAGTTGGGGAAGCACAATGCGGAAGAAAGAGTGAGAAAAGCTAGTATGGTGGACAGACGTACGGAAATCCACCTACCGGAAGCCAATGGATAGGGTTCTAAGGCTCGCTGCGCTGTGCATTACAGGTGCTTTAAAAACAACCCCAACGGCGGCTCTTGAACTGGTACTAAACCTGGCACCTATAGACCTGGTCGCTGAAAACTGCGCAGCAAAATTGGAAGCACGACTACTGGCTATAGAAGAAATTACATATAGAACCTTCGAGGATAGCTAAGTGGGTAATGGCGGCTGAACAAATACCGACTATATGACCCTACTCTTCAACTGGGAAAAAAGTTCAAATTAAACATAGAAAAAGATGGCTGACGTAAAGATATGTTAGCTTCGTGCAACACTTTAAACGTCTATATGGATGACTCGAAAATGGACGATGGCGTTGGTTGGAATATACTGTCCAGAGTTAAGAATAAGGCAGGCTTTTAAGTTGCCGGACCACTGCAGTATATTTTAAGCTGAGGTCTTTGCTATTGCGAAAGCCACAGAACTGCTCTCTAATGTACCTGCAGGTAATTCCAGAGTCAACATCTACGTAGACAGCCAAGCAGCAATCAAGGCAGTAACCTCGTATCGAATATCAGAAGTGTCTTGGGAAGCAGGGCTGCAGTAGAAAGTGTTACCAGAGGAAAGCAACTGGGTACCAGATCACAAACAAATCGAGGGTAATAGTGGACCAAATTTCCAAGAATGGTGTACCGCTGCTAAAGTCAGGTGCAAAACGGTAAATCGGAAGTACAAAAAACTCCTATTGGTACTCGATAGAAGCGACTGTAGGAACATGATAGGACTACTAACTGGTCACTGTTTGGCGGCGATACACGCAAACAGAATGGGGCTGTCAGAAAGAGAAAATTGAAGGAAATGTCTAGAACAGGTCACCAGAGAAACAATGGAGCATCTCTTGTGCACTTATTCCGCATTGGCAAGACAACGCTGTAAGCAGGTGGGGTCCCCACGGTATGATACACTCAAAGAGGTTTTGAATTTGCCTTTCGGAGGGGTCTTCAAACTTATGGGCTACTCTTCTAGTCACTTAGAGTAGAACATTTTCCGTCTAAGCTACCTTCGATTTCGGATATTGGTAGGACTACAATTTATGAGATTCCAAAGACATCTTCAGATACCATCAGAGTGTTCTAAGCTGTTCCAGCGCTAAAGCCGGTCCAATATCTTCTGTGCTTGTTTCTTGTTAAGGATACCGAAAATATTCACATATTTCTAAAAGCAGTTACATTCATTATAACCAAGTAGCTATAATTCCACTAAAATTAGGTTTCCTCAAACATCACTTCTTTTTCCAAACGATTTAATTTAATATATAAATAGTTCCATCTAAGAACAAGCCTGAAATTTTTTCAAGCGCAGCAAATTTGTTTTCTCTTACTAAACTCTCAAGCAGCAAAAAGGACCCTTAACCCTTAACTTTAATGGAGCGCTTAATTTGCGTCCAAATTAATTGTGAACACTAGAAATGCACATCAAAGCAATAATTTTACGGAGGTAAATAAATGACCGTCGTCCAATCAAGGCACAGTGGTGTAAAAGTGGAGTAAATGTGGATGCTTACCTAATTAGGATATCGGGAAATACTAAAATGCCGATTTTTCATCAAAAATTCGAATAGCTCTTTGCAAATCTTATAAAAAAAAAAAGAAATTTCAACATCTTAACCCAGTTTCCCCTGCTCGCTCCACACTTAAACTTATTAGTCATATGTCGAAAAATAATTAATATTTCACAAGAAATTTCCTAACATTCTACAACAAGTTAACGAGTTAAAAGGCAATCCACACAGTCATCCGTTTAGCTGCAAAATGTGTAGCTTTTATTTTCTTTTTTCTTCATTGCCAACAGGCAAACCGAGTATTTGCAACCGAAGCTCAAGAAATTAAACCGAAGAAATGTTGAAAGTGAGAAATTGCTGCCGCTCGCCGTCAGTGTTTGCTTAGTTGTGCCTTTGAAACATTTTGTTGACAGCGATGGAGAGAAGAATTATGTTGTGTTGTTGCGAAATATCCAAGCGTAAGAGCTTAACAAGCAAAACAGCACATCAGCAAAGAGTATATAAATTTACTTGCCACAACGGAAGCGAAAGGGTTCGGAGCAACAAACTTCATACGATATTTCCTTGAATGAGCGAAGGAAGTGCATATATATATGTACATAAATACTTGTATTTAAGAATTTGTTCTTGTGGAATAAATATGGCTTGACTGCAACGCCTGGCATTTATTTATTGAAAAAATAAAACATTATATTTTATAGCGTCGAGGACGGATTGATAAGTCTGCAGCTGTAAAACTCGGTACAATGTCTCTTCTCTTAAGGGGGAAAATGCTAACAAGAGGCTTTCAAATTCTGGGCCATCTGATTTTTAATTTATCGGCGAAGGAATGATGGTGTTTTATCTTTCGGCAAAAATCGCCGTTAAACCCTCTCCTTGGGTGCCGACTTGTAATAGATACCACAGTAGCACGACGTATGCAGGGACGAGCTGGCAACAGTTTGCCCCTGTTGTAGAAGCGAGGTATCTAGCTACGGTCAGACTTCCTAGCTGGGTGTTCGTTCCTCCTCAATCAATGGCTCAGCATCTAGATAGGGAGGCTGGATCAGGGTGTCATTCGAATCGTGCAGAGGAGCTACCTGACTCGATGCCCTTAAATAGCTCAGACTCGTGTGGAGCTAACGTATACTCGACGCTCTCCGTAATAAGATAGCCTTACTAGCGTTGCGAGGGCTATGGGCAAGCGGACATACTTTCTCCGACACTGCTGAGTCCAAAATATAAACCAAAACAACAACAAAAATACGAACTTAAAGATTTCGGATCTCCTAAAAACAGCAGGGGACTAGTTGTTCTCAGCTGAGAGCAGCGTTTGCAACGAGCTCAAGAATGGCCAGGGCAAAGGCAGGAGTGAAGATTGATCTGGCAGAGACCAGCACTACCAATGAAGTTGAAGCCAAGACGGACTCCAGGAAATTAACAGCACAAACGACAGCCGGCACCAAACCAAATAGCTAAACTATGGCTACTAAAGTGTGGCTATCGAAAGCAAGCTAGTAGTGATAGGTAGGAAAGATTTCCTATCTCGACAAAGAGCAAGGGCTTGAATCTCAGCAACACCATCATCGTCGGCCCAGATAGTGAAGCTCATCATAGCCCGTAAACCGAAACTGTCGTTTGGAAGATGGATATTCGCCAAAGCCTTCGAAGATCCCGCAGTAAAAACTATTCTAAAGGGTGAAAAAAATCCATACAATCACTAACGAAAAGCGGCGGGGAGATTAACCATAGATTATCAAAGGTGAAGTTCATGATGGAGTCTTCGAGTGATGTGGAAACACGGTGCACGGTGAGTCTGAGTTCGCAGACAGACTTTCCAAATCATTCACTGAGAGTGAGCTTTTAAGTGACTTTCAGGAAGACACAGATAATACAATAGTTAATGCGTCTGCTTCAAATTAATCTCCAGCACAGCAAATTAACTTATATAACCCTAATTAGATGCATGGCAGCAGAACGGCCCAAACTTCGTCCTCATTCAAAAGCCATGGGTTAATGGAGGGCGCAGTTGCGGATAGAGGACATTTATAATTGATACATTGGAAACTGCGAAGACAAGGTCAGGACATTTATAATGCTTAAACAAAGCTTATTTTTTCATCTTACTTCGCTATTAATGAAGACACCACAACGGGAAGCTGGGTGACGGGCAGTAGCAATAAACGGCTGGCGTATGTAATGCTAAATGCGTACGAATTATTTTATCAGCTGATTCTATCTTTACTTAAACTATTTAAAACGCTGTAATTCCAGTCAGGCTAGGATTTGATTAATTAATGTGTTTTGACTGATAAATAAAAATCTGAAAAGCTAGGTGCTAATTCACAAACTGTAAAGAGTGGTAAATCGAACAAACAACTATCATAATAAGTAGAAATCCGGGTGTGTCCTGTAATAATTCATTCGTATTTTCCTTATTGAACTGAATTGTAATAGTAACCGATTGAAGCCATTTGAGAAGTTACTCCAATGGATACACGTAGGCATATGCGATTCGAAATGTATATACTCCAGATCAAATTTGACCCATACATATGAATTTCACGCATAAACGAAAGCCACCAAAACTGGCGAATACGGTGGCTGATCGTTAAGAAACCAGAAATATTTAAGGGAGAAATGAAACAAGAAGCTAGGCCCATCTTAAAGAAATGCTTCTTGAGCTAACAATCGCCAGTATAGGAGGTGATAAGTACATTGAGTTTTTCCCTTTGAAGGTTGAATACATATTTAAACCTTTTAAAGTTGTACCCACCCATTAGCAACTTGGCATGGCGCATGCCTCGGAGTTGTTGCCAATGCTTCTCCTTACCCACCGCTTCATCATTGCGAAGCAGCTTCTTTATAGTGTTGGGGCCAACCGTAATGAAAGGTTCCGGTTCTACCATGTTTATGAATGCTATGGAGCGGGCAAGGTCATCAGCCAGTTCATTACCGACTATACCTTTATGACCTGGCACCCAAATAAGGTGCGCTTGGTTACATTCTGATAGACTATTCAGTTGTTCTATACACTCCTGCTCCAATAGCAATTTGATCTCTGAGAAACCTCTTTTGCTTAGATAGCTATACGTTCATTGCGAAATTTGCGTTAGAGGGTTAACTCTACATATCGAATTATAGCACAGACCTCTGCAGTAGGTCAAGAGTGGAATCGTTTCATTCAGTCACCAGCCAAGGGTAACCTTAAACTTCCTAGTGAAGTGTACCTTTTTGGTAATGCTATCCCTATGGAGAAAAGCCAGTGGCATTACGCCACTTAGCTCATTGCTCATACGTTGGGAATGAATTATTTTACCTTTGCCGAACCTTCCTGCTGTCATTTGGAGCAGAGTGTGTTTGACGACTTGACCGATTATTAGGTGTAGAGTGATGAGTTCCAGCAAGAATTCAAGTGTCGTCGTCGGACATGTGCGCATGGCACCCAGCATGCAGACGCAGACGAGTCGTTGCAGCTTGGATAGTTAAAGTCCTACCGACGTCTGCGATGCTATTGGATCCCAATCCATAAGTGATAATTGGTCGCACGAACATGGTGTGCAACCATCTGATAATCCTTGGCTTGCAACCCCAGGATTTACCAACAAGCCAATTGCACATCATCAGTGCCTACATAGGTTTGACCATAGTCAAATCAACATGCTGCTTCCACCGCAGAGTGGAATCCAGCGTGAGACAAAGATATTTGACCATATTAAAAGTTTTAAGGTCTACTATCAAATTTTATCTTGTATTAGGTCTAAACAAAATATTATACCTGCATTTTCTTCACGCATGAATTTTGATATTTTCGTTATGGTTAAAATCTGGCTTAATGATAGTGAGTACTTCGACTCAAATTTCTGTCTTCTCTTCCGTAAGGGTAGAGATTCCGAAAAAAACTGGCTGTCTTAGAGGTGATCGTGTCCTCCTGGCAGTTGATTGACCCAATTAGTAGATGACTCTATTCTGGACCAACTAGCGTCTCTGTTCATTAATGTCCAACATTCCTTCTAATAATCCGCTGTAGTTGAGCCAGTATGATGCCATCAGGCCCGGTGACTTGAACACTACGAATGAATTCATAGTCCAGGTTAGGGGACGTTTATTCAAAAGGTACAACAAGTTTTAAAGCCCTCTCAATATATAATATTAAAGTCACATTATGATGAATATATTTTCCAATATCTTTCTTAGTCTTATGGTGATGAAGTATCCACGGGCCTTCAGTATCTCAGTCACCATATTTAATTATGCGATGCGATGTTAGAGTCAGTCTCCAGTTTTGATATTCAAATTTGCTTCAAGCTCTCCATTTGCATATTTATTGGAATAAAATTCCATAGTGGCTTGATAGTGCATTGCATGCGCAGAGTTGCCAATCAATATTCTGTACAGAAATTTTAAATAACACACAGACTTCGCAAACTAATCACGTAGGAATTCAATTATTTTGATGTTTTCTTAGTTTATTTTGCCTTATTCATAATACTCCATTGCAAACGATGGCATATTGTTGTATTTATCTGTTGTGTATTGACAAAAAAATATCTCTCACAAACATTGAATATCCGTTTGTCCCGCCGGGCATAAAAGCAATACACGAAATACATTTTTATCGCAACGCTTGCGGCCAACATATAAAAATGCTGCTCACCAACAACTAAGCATCGATTAACCCTTACAACACGTACTAAATTTTATTGAATTGGACGCTGGGGAAATACACACAAACAAACCTACAGACAAACGAGTATGGATGAATATATTCGGGAGGCGCGAAATGGAAGGAAGAACGATACAGCGGCAAAGTATGGAATGCAGACGAAATCTCAGTATAATCACGGATTGAAACGGCCCATATGAAAGCAATAGCAATAACACATAGTGCAAGTAGCTGGCGGCAAGGTCAGCTAATAGGCGCTCTCAGTTGTGGGAGAGAAGCGAGTCAATATTCTGAAATCAAATGGTGCAAACATGATATATTGCGCCAAATGTAAGCACTTCAGCAGCTGCGAACACCACGCCACATCTATAAATGATGAATTCTTCCCCGCTTGAACCTCAGCTCGGCCGTGTAGTTCATTTATCTTGTTTTACTGCACTGACAGTGTTGAGGCAGCATGACATTTGACAGCTGTGGATTGGCAGGCGTGTCCATATGTAATGACACTAACGATAGTAAAGAGAGTGTCGGGGCCAAAAAAAGAGCAGGAAATATTTACAGGCTCAAAGAAATACATGTATATATGTACATATATACCTATAAAGAAAACTAACTGTACCAGTGTGCTCAGAAAAAGAGAGCAATAGATATAAAAACGCCAGCGGCCTATCTGCAATCTCTGCAACGTGACTGCAATAAGCAAGTAGTTGCCAGCACTTAGTTGGCAATGGAAAGAGATAATCAGTTAGATATGGAGATGGCTTGTTCTTGCCATTCTCCAGCACGCACAAATGCACAGCAACAGCAAGCGATGAACGAAAGAGCAATGAAAATACACAAATAATGAAAATACATCGCTACTGGGAACCAAACGAACAGTAATAAAACTTGTAATGATTTCAAATATGGCAGTTAAGTAGTGCTTTTTGAAAGATATTTTCACTTCGAAGACATCGAGTGTATTTTTATAAAACTGCAGCA
>NW_024396153.1:0-6986 GCF_016617805.1 Bactrocera tryoni
AACTAACGCAATTTATTTGATCCACTTCGGTTGAATACTTCAGCCGCTAAAGCGTTTAAAATTAAAAAAATGTGATTTTTTTCAAAAACTACATTTTTGTGAACGCTATTGCCGCGCCCCTAGTAGAGCTTAGGGGTCGGGTGCTAGCTTTCCGGGAAGCTCTTTGATTTAGGTAACCAATGCAATTTATTTGATTCACTTAGGTCTAATACTTTATCCGCTAAAGCGTTTACAAAATTAAAAAAAAATGTTATTTTTCTCAAAAAACTACATTTTTGTGAACACTATTGCCACGCCCCTGGTAGAGTTTAGGGGGCGGGTGCTAGCTTTCCGGGAAGCTCTTTGATTTAGGTAACCAATGCAATTTATTTGATGCACTTAGGTCGAATACTTTAGTCGCTAAAGCGTTTAAAAAATTAAAAAAAATGTGATTTTTCTCAAAAAACTACATTTTTTGAACACTATTGCCACGCCCCTGGTAGGGTTTAGGGGGCGAGGGCTAGTTTACCTGGAAGCCCTACCATTTGGCCAACTAATGCAATTAATGTGACCCACCTGGGTGAAATACTTTAGCCGTTATAGCGTTTACAAAGTTTACAAAAATGTGATTTTTCTCAAAAAACTACATTTTTTGTTTACAAAAATGTGATTTTTCTCAAAAAACTACATTTTTTGAACACTATTGCCACGCCCCTGGTAGGGTTTAGGGGGCGAGGGCTAGTTTTCCTGGAAGCCCTACCATTTGGCCAACTAACGCAATTTATTTGATCCACTTCGGTTGAATACTTCAGCCGCTAAAGCGTTTAAAATTAAAAAAAATGTGATTTTTTTCAAAAAACTACATTTTTGTGAACACCATTTGCCAAGCCCCTGGTAGGGTCTAGGGGGCAGGTGCTAGTTTTTCTGGAAGCTCTTTGATTTATGTAACCAATGCAATTTATTTGATGCACTTAGGTCGAATACTTTAGTCGCTAAAGCGTTTACAAAATTTAAAAAAATGTGATTTTTCTCAAAAAACTACATTTTTGTGAACACTATTGCCGAGCCCCTGGTAGGGTCTAGGGGAAAGTGCTAGTTTTTCTGGAAGCCCTTCGACTTAGCTAACTAAGGCAGTAAATCTGACCCACCTATGTCAAATACTTTAGCCGCTAGTTTTCCTCGAAGCTCTTCAATTTAGCTAACTAATGCAATTTACAAAAGTTAAAACAAATGTGATTTTTCTCAAAAAACTACATTTTTGTGAACACTATTGCCACGCCCCTGGTAGGGTTTAGGGGGCGAGTGCTAGTTTTCCTCGAAGCTCTTCAATTAAGCTAACTAATGCAATAAATTTGACCCACCTATGTGAAATACTTTAGCCGCTAGGGCGTTTACAAGATTAGAAAAAATGTGATTTTTCTCAAAAAACTACATTTTTGTGAACACTATTACCACGCCCCAGGTAGGGTTTAGGGGGCGAGTGTTAGTTTTTCTCGAAGCTCTTCAATTTAGCTAACCGATGCAATTTATTTGATTCACTTAGGTCGAATACTTTAGCCGCCAAAGCGTTTACAAAATTAAAACAAATGTGATTTTTCTCAAAAAACTACATTTTTTGTGACCAATAATGCCACGCCCCAGGTAGGGTTTAGGGGGCGAGTGCTAGTTTTTCTCGAAGCTCTTCAATTTAGCTAACTGATGCAATTTATTTGATTCACTTAGGTCGAATACTTTAGCCGCTAAAGCGTTTACAAAATTAAAAAAAATGTGATTTTTCTCAAAAAACTACATTTTTGTGAACACTATTGCCGAGCCCCTGGTAGGGTCTAGGGGCAAGTGCTAGTTTTTCTGGAAGCCCTTCGACTTAGCTAACTAATGCAATAAATTTGACCCACCTATGTGAAATACTTTAGCCGCTAGGGCGTTTACAAGATTAGAAAAAATGTGATTTTTCTCAAAAAACTACATTTTTGTGAACACTATTGCCACGCCCCTGGTAAGGTTCAGGAGGCGGGTGCTAGTTTTCCTGGAAGCTCTTCAATTAAGCTAACTAATGCAATTTATTTGATTCACTTAGGTCAAATACTTTAGCCGCTAAAGCGTTTACAAAATTAGAAAAAATGTGATTTTTCTCAAAAAACTACATTTTGTGTGACCAATAATGCCACGCCCCAGGTAGGGTTTAGGGGGCGAGTGCTAGTTTTTCTCGAAGCTCTTCAATTTAGCTAACTGATGCAATTTATTTGATTCACTTAGGTCGAATACTTTAGCCGCCAAAGCGTTTACAAAATTAAAACAAATGTGATTTTTCTCAAAAAACTACATTCCTGGTGAACACTATTGCCACGCCCCTGGTAGGGTTTAGGGGGCGAGTGCTAGTTTTCCTGGAAGCTCTTCAATTTAGCTAACTAATGCAATTTATTTGACCCACCTAGGTTAAATACTTTAGCCGCTAGGGGGTTTACAAGATTAGAAAAAATGTGATTTTTCTCAAAAAACTACATTTTTTGTGACCAATAATGCCGCGCCCCAGGTAGGGTTAGGGGGCGAGTGCTAGTTTTCCTCGAAGCTCTTCAGTTTAGCTAACTGATGCAATTTATTTGATTTACTTAGGTCGAATACTTTAACCGCCAAAGCATTTACAAAATTAAAACAAATGTGATTTTTCTCAAAAAACTAAATTTTTGTGAACACTATTGCCACGCCCCTGGTAGGGTTTAGGGGGCAGGTGCTAGTTTTCCTGGAAGCCCTACCATTTAGCTAACTAACGCAATTTATTTGGCCCACCTAGGTCAAATACTTTAGCCGCTAGAGCGTTTAAAATGTTTAAAAAAATGTGATTTTTCTCAAAAAACTACATTTTTTTGAACACTATTGCCACACCGGTGGTAGGGTTTAGGGGGCGAGTGCTAGGTTTCCTGGAAGCTCTTCAATTTAGCTAACTAATGCAATTTATTTGATCCACTTAGGTCGAATACTTTAGCCGCTAAAGCGTTTACAAAATTAAAAAAAATGTGATTTTTCTCAAAAAACTACATTTTTGTGAACACTATTGCCACGCCCTGGTAGAGCTTAGGGGTCGGGTGCTAGCTTTCCGGGAAGCTCTTTGATTTAGGTAACCAATGCAATTTATTTGATCCACTTAGGTCGAATACTTTAGTCGCTAAAGCGTTTACAAAATTTAAAAAAATGTGATTTTTCTCAAAAAACTACATTTTTGTGAACACTATTGCCACGCCCCTGGTAGGGTTTAGGGGGCGAGTGCTAGTTTTCCTGGAAGCTCTTCAATTTAGCTAACTAATACAATTTATTTGATCCACTTAGGTCGAATACTTTAGCCGCTAAAGCGTTTACAAAATTAAAAAAAATGTGATTTTTCTCAAAAAACTACATTTTTGTGAACACTATTGCCACGCCCCTGGTAGGGTTTAGGGGGCGAGGGCTAGTTTTCCTGGAAGCCCTACCATTTGGCCAACTAATGGAATTTATTTGATCCACTTCGGTTGAATACTTCAGCCGCTAAAGCGTTTAAAATTAAAAAAAATGTGATTTTTCTCAAAAAACTACATTTTTGTGAACACTATTGCCACGCCCCTGGTAGGGTTTAGGGGGCGAGTGCTAGTTTTCCTGGAAGCTCTTCAATTTAGCTAACTAATGCAATTTATTTGATCCACTTAGGTCGAATACTTTAGCCGCTAAAGCGTTTACAAAATTAAAAAAAAATGTGATTTTTCTCAAAAAACTACATTTTTGTGAACACTATTGCCACGCCCCTGGTGACGCTTAGGGGACGAGCGCTAGTTTTCCTGGAAGCTTTTCGGTTTAGCTAACCAATGCAATTTATTTCACTCGCCTAGGTCAAATACTTTAGCCGTTAAAGCGTTTAAAAAATTTAAAAAAAATGTGATTTTTCTTAAAAAACTACATTTTTTGAACACTATTGCGACGCCCCTGCTAGGATTTAGGGGGCGAGGGCTAGTTTTCCTGGAAACCCTACCATTTGGCTAACTAATGCAATTTATTTGATCCACTTAGGCCGAATACTTTAGCCGCCAAAGCGTTTACAAAATTAAAAAAAAATGTGATATTTCTCAAAAAACTACATTTTTGTGAACACTATTGCCACGCCCCTGGTAGGGTTTAGGGGGCGTGTGCTAGTTTTCCTGGAAGCTCTTCAATTAAGCTAACTAATGCAATTTATTTGATTCACTTAGGTCAAATACTTTAGCCGCTAAAGCGTTTACAAAATTAAAAAAAATGTGATTTTTCTCAAAAAACTACATTTTTTGAACACTATTGCCACGCCCCTGGTAGGGTTTAGGGGGCGAGGGCTAGTTTTCCTGGAAGCCCCACCATTTGGCCAACTAACGCAATTTATTTGATCCACTTCGGTTGAATACTTCAGCCGCTAAAGCGTTTAAAATTAAAAAAAATGTGATTTTTTTCAAAAAACTACATTTTTGTGAACACCATTTGCCAAGCCCCTGGTAGGGTCTAGGGGGCAGGTGCTAGTTTTTCTGGAAGCTCTTTGATTTAGGTAACCAATGCAATTTATTTGATGCACTTAGGTCGAATACTTTAGTCGCTAAAGCGTTTACAAAATTTAAAAAAATGTGATTTTTCTCAAAAAACTACATTTTTGTGAACACTATTGCCGAGCCCCTGGTAGGGTTTAGGGGGCGAGTGCTAGTTTTCCTGGAAGCTCTTCAATTTAGGTAACCGATGCAATTTATTTGATGCACTTAGGTCGAATACTTTAGCCGCTAAAGCGTTTACAAAATTAAAACAAATGTGATTTTTCTCAAAAAACTACATTTTTTGAACACTATTGCCACGCCCCTGGTAGGGTTTAGGGAGCGAGGGCTAGTTTTCCTGGAAGCCCCACCATTTGGCCAACTAACGCAATTTATTTGATCCACTTCGGTTGAATACTTCAGCCGCTAAAGCGTTTAAAATTAAAAAAAATGTGATTTTTTTCAAAAACTACATTTTTGTGAACGCTATTGCCGCGCCCCTAGTAGAGCTTAGGGGTCGGGTGCTAGCTTTCCGGGAAGCTCTTTGATTTAGGTAACCAATGCAATTTATTTGATTCACTTAGGTCTAATACTTTATCCGCTAAAGCGTTTACAAAATTAAAACAAATGTGATTTTTCTCAAAAAACTACATTTTTGTGAACACTATTGCCACGCCCCTGGTAGAGTTTAGGGGGCGGTTGCTAGCTTTCCGGGAAGCTCTTTGATTTTGGTAACCAATGCAATTTATTTGATGCACTTAGGTCAAATACTTTAGTCGCTAAAGCGTTTACAAAATTAAAACAAATGTGATTTTTCTCAAAAAACTACATTTTTTGAACACTATTGCCACGCCCCTGGTAGGGTTTAGGGGGCGAGGGCTAGTTTTCCTGGAAGCCCTACCATTTGGCCAACTAATGCAATTTATTTGATCCACTTCGGTTGAATACTTTAGCCGCTAAAGCGTTTAAAATTAAAAAAAAATGTGATTTTTTTCAAAAACTACATTTTTGTGAACACTATTGCCGAGCCCCTGGTAGGGTCTAGGGGGCAAGTGCTAGTTTTTCTGGAAGCCCTTCGACTTAGCTAACTAATGCAATAAATTTGACCCACCTATGTGAAATACTTTAGCCGCTAGGGCGTTTACAAGATTAGAAAAAATGTGATTTTTCTCAAAAAACTACATTTTTGTGAACACTATTGCCGAGCCCCTGGTAGGGTCTAGGGGCAAGTGCTAGTTTTTCTGGAAGCCCTTCGACTTAGCTAACCAATGCAATAAATTTGACCCACCTATGTCAAATACTTTAGCCGCTAGGGCGTTTACAAGATTAGAAAATATGTGATTTTTCTCAAAAAACTACATTATTTTGAACACTATTGCCACGCCGGTGGTAGGGTTTAGGGAGCGTTTGCTAAATTTCCTGGAAGCTCCTCAATTAAGCTAACTAATGCAATTTATTTGATCCTCTTAGGTCAAATACTTTAGCCACTAGGGCGTTTACAAAATTAGAAAAAATGTGATTTTTCTCAAAAAACTACATTTTTGTGACCAATAATGCCACGCCCCAGGTAGGGTTCAGGGGGCGAGTGCTAGTTTTTCTCGAAGCTCTTCAATTTAGCTAACTGATGCAATTTATTTGATTCACTTAGGTCGAATACTTTAGCCGCCAAAGCGTTTACAAAATTAAAACAAATGTGATTTTTCTCAAAAAACTACATTTTTGTGAACACTATTGCCGCGCCCCTGGTAGGGTCTAGGGGGCAAGTGCTAGTTTTTCTCGAAGCTCTTCAATTTAGCTAACTGATGCAATGTATTTGATTTACTTAGGTTGAATACTTTAGCCGCCAAAGCGTTTACAAAATTAAAACAAATGTGATTTTTCTCAAAAAACTACATTTTTCTGAACACTATTGCCACGCCCTGGTAGAGCTTAGGGGTCGGGTGCTAGCTTTCCGGGAAGCTCTTTGATTTAGGTAACCAATGCAATTTATTTGATTCACTTAGGTCTAATACTTTAACCGCTAAAGCGTTTACAAAATTAAAAAAAAAAATGTTATTTTTCTCAAAAAACTACATTTTTGTGAACACTATTGCCACGCCCCTGGTAGAGCTTAGGGGTCGGGTGCTAGCTTTCCGGGAAGCTCTTTGATTTAGGTAACCAATGCAATTTATTTGATCCACTTAGGTCGAATACTTTAGTCGCTAAAGCGTTTACAAAATTTAAAAAAATGTGATTTTTCTCAAAAAACTACATTTTTGTGAACACTATTGCCGAGCCCCTGGTAGGGTCTAGGGGTAAGTGCTAGTTTTCCTGGAAGCTCTTCAATTTAGGTAACCGATGCAATTTATTTGATGCACTTAGGTCGAATACTTTAGCCGCTAAAGCGTTTACAAAATTAAAACAAATGTGATTTTTCTCAAAAAACTACATTTTTGAACACTATTGCCACGCCCTGGTAGGGTTTAGGAGCGAGGGCTAGTTTTCCTGAAGCCC